>NW_016812359.1:74412-77550 GCF_001698545.2 Rhinopithecus bieti | reverse complement strand
AAAAAAAAAAAAAAAAAAAGAAGGAAGTAGAAGGAAGTACTACATAAACACCTCACTTGTATCTTCACAACCTTTTATTTCCACATGTACTACAAATGTTATTTTTCCTTTTCGAATCAAATTCTGTAAATACAGAATTGAAAGCTTTCAAAAGAAGAGCTAAAGATAATCAGGCTACTAATGCTCTGCTTTCTTTTTATAAAAAATACGTATATTTTTAAGAGATGGGGTCTCACTCTGTTGTCCAGGCTGGAGTGCAGTGGTGCAAAAATAGCTCACTGCATCCTTGAGTTCCTGGGCTCAAGTGATCCTCCTTTCTCAGCCTCCTGGGTGGTTAGGACTATAGGCATGTGCCACCACATCCAGCTAAGTTTTTTTATTTTTGTAGAGATGGGGTCTTGCTATGTGACCCCAGCTGGTTTGGAACTCCTGGGGTCAAGTGATCCTCCCCACCTCAGCCTCCCAAATTGTTACAGGCATAAGCCACTGCACCCGGCTATGCTCTGCTTCCATACTACTAATCTCACAAGTTTATTTCCTTTATCGTTTGATTTAGGTATTTCTATTGTTTTATGAAATGCGAACACGATAGTATGCTGACAGTATAAGCCCCTGTTGAACATATTGATGTATATTAGCTCAAAAAGTCCTAAGGTCTGGGTTTTCATCTTCTATTTAAGAATTAGTGAACTTCTTAAAAACACATTGCAAATTTAAAAGGTGAACTATTAAATGAGGAAAATGCACACCATGAGAACAAGGATTTTTTTTTTTTGTTTATTTACCACTGTATTCCCAGCACCAGGCATAGATAGGGCTTGACTCACTATAGACACCAATACATAATTGTCGAGTGGGAATGAAAGTGTATGAGGGAACTCCTAAACCTTTTGGAGTTGTAGGTTTCCACTGTTTTGATCTCTTGGCATTTTCCTGTCTCTCCTCAAAATTTTCTGTGTTAAATTAAGGTAGGTTAATATGATGTGTCAGAAAATCTGGTGACATATGTTAAGACAATTGGCAATATTCTGTTTTGTAATTCATAAATTAGCATTAACTGTACTCTTGACATTGGTGACCTTTACGAATTGTTCAATTTGGGTGCATATAGTTTCCATAGTGGTTTATTATTATGCATTTTTAAAAAAACAGTCAAACTGTTGATCTCTTCGTGAATGCTGTGGTGTATAAACCAGGTGGGGAGAGCAGTGCTGAGATTCTCATGCTGAGCAGATGGCAGGGCCTGCTTGCCAGTCACATGGCTCCCTCCTGCACACTGCCTTTGCAGCTCACACTCATCATATTTTTTTCCTTAAGAGAATTCCCAGTCTCACCCATGCTATGGTCTTTAGGGGTCTCTTGGAAAGAATTAAAATTTCCGATGTTAAATTCCTGAATGGCCAGAGACTATTGTAATAATTAGACCTTAAGGCATTAGAAAATGATAATATAACTTGTGCTGTTTTCTTTGATTTTATTAGGTAAGAAAGCTCCAGTTTTATTTAATAAAGAAATGATTGAGTCAATGAAGGAAGGTTCAGTTGTTGTGGATTTAGCTGCTGAGGCTGGTGGAAACTTTGAAACCACTAAGCCAGGAGAACTCTACATTCATAAGGTATAGCAAGATGCATTTTCTATCTGCGATCACTTCTCGTGTCTTAAGTGAGTTATGAGGGGGTGTTTATTTCTTTAAATATTTAGAGACATTGAGGCCTAAAATTTTAAAATTAAAAGTAGGCATATTTAAAGTTTCTGTTGAAATATGTATTTATGTTTATGGGTATGTACATATATTTATAAAGATATATAATTTCAAAACTTAGCATTGAATATGAATGAGAATTGTTCTAGAATGAATGTGAACGTAGGGCGATAGACTTTTTTGACTGTAATTTTGTTCATTTAGGGAATTACTCACATAGGCTACACAGACCTGCCCAGCCGAATGGCCACTCAGGCCAGCACCCTATATTCCAACAACATCACCAAACTCCTGAAGGCCATCAGCCCGGACAAAGATAATTTTTATTTTGATGTGAAAGATGACTTTGACTTTGGTACGATGGGTCATGTCATCAGAGGAACTGTAGTGATGAAAGTAAGTAAAGAGATCTATTCCTTCCTGTGCTTTTAGTGTAAATTTGTTTTAGAATTTCTGTTTATGGAAGAAATCTATTTTGGAATTGAGACATATTTTAATAAGGTATTGGTATGCCAGGTTTATGCTGATAAAATTATTTGTAAATGCAGAATGATTTAAAGAAAATATTTCAAAGACTTAAAAGTACATGACTTACCAAAATATACACTGCTTTTGAAAACAGAATGAACAAATTGAATAAAGTAAAAATTAAACATTCCCCACACTTATCTGCTTTTAAGGGTTTGATTTTCATTCTTACATATATGTCCTGTACGTGTACAAATTACATATATATGTATGTATATGTAACATAGATATTAGTATTTGTATACACATGTGACATATTTATGTAAAATGATGTTACAAATTGTATGAATTTATTTACAGAAAATTATATTTAAAAGAACAGGGTTTTAAAAAATAGTAAAGTATATTCTTTAAGCAATTTTGAAATGCTGGATTGACTTTTTAATATGTACTATTTTCTAATATCTATTAGGATGGCAAAGTGATTTTCCCACCTCCCACACCGAAAAATATTCCTCAAGGTGCCCCAGTAAAACAGAAGACAGTGGCTGAGCTGGAAGCTGAAAAAGCGGCTACCATTACACCCTTTAGGAAGACAATGACAACGGCTTCTGCATATACAGCAGGTGAGGATACCATTTACCAGGGTTTAGTCTTGATTGTTTGATTTGCAAGTTATATATATATGTGTGTGTATATATATCTACATGTGTGTGTATATATATATGTGTGTATATCTACGTGTGTGTGTATATATGTATACACATATATACACACACATAGATATATATACACATGTAGATATATACATATGTAGATATCTATACATATATATACATAGATATATATACACATGTAGATACATACACATGTAGATATACATACACATGTAGATACATACACATGTAGATATACATACATATGTAGATACATACACATGTAGATATACATACATATGTAGATACATG
>NW_016812359.1:53598-72698 GCF_001698545.2 Rhinopithecus bieti | reverse complement strand
AAAGCATGTGAAATAATATGCAGGCAATAAACATTTTTCCTTTTACAGAAAACATTTTAAATACAGTTATTTATATATATTAAAAATATATGTATTATATATATGTTTGAAACAGAGTCTTTTTCTGTTGCTCAGGTAGGAGTGCAGTGGTGTAGTTATGGCTCACCACAGCCTCAACTTCCTGGGGTTGAGGAAGGAAGCTTCCCACTTCAGCCTCCTGAGTAGCTGGGAATACAGGCACATGGCACCATGCCTAGCTAATTTTTGTGTGTTTTTTTTTTGTAGAGATGGGGCTTCACCATGTTGCCCGGGCTGATCTTGAACTCCTGAGCTCAAGTGATCCTCCTGCCTTGGCCTGCCAGTGTGCTGAGATTACTTTTATCTATATCAAATGTATTGAGAAGTGATGTATGCCATATTGTGCTGGTGTTAAATGCATATAAATATAATTATGTTTTTTCTGTTTTTTTGTGAAATATCAGTTGTGATTATCTGCACACATGGGTTAGACAAGGGAACCAAATGTTTGCCTTAAAGAATAAATACTACAATATAGGCTTTAGTCCTTGAACATTTGACTAACATTTTGAGTTACTCAACTTGTAAAAAAATTCAATATTTTCATTTAGATCTCTTTCTTTATAATTTAACATAAATTCTTTGTTTTAAAATTCATCTTCATGAAAACACTAAATAATTTATTGTAAAGTGGTGATTAATATTCATTCTGGCTATGCATTGTTAGAGGCTGAAATACGGATATTTGATTTTAAATTGGTTTCTGTCTCAAAGAATGAATTAAAATGTTTAGATCTATTCAGAGCCAAAACAAAAACAAAACAAAAGCAAACTATGAAGAATTAAGGACCAGCACCAAGCACATAAAATTCTTGTAGACTCAGCATCCTCCAAATTCCCATGTGAGTCCAGATGTTTTAAAGCTAAACATGTAACTCTCCTTGAATAAAGAGCAAGTCTCAGCAAAATGACTGAAAAAGCCTCTAGTGGTGAACACTGTGAGTAGATGAAGCAGTGTCCCTACTTGCACTTATTTGTTAAAAAAACAAAATAAATGAGGCTATTGTGTTGTACATGGAACATATTATGAGTAGGATTGTAAATTTCCATTTCTTTTTCAGATTCATAAGGAAATGTAGCAAGGCACATATAATGATTTATTTTTCTTGGTTTCTCTTATATTTCTTGAATCAGGGCATATTGCTTCTTAATACATATGACAGTGGCATATTCCAGTGAATGAAAGGATGAACTTATATGTGTTTTTCTTTATCTTGAACTCCCTCTTTTATATTAAAATAAGCATTTTCTTTTATATGTATTAAAATTGTATTTGAACAGCATTCTTCAAAGAATGTGATTTACTTTCTCTTCTTTCATCAGCCTTTCTCTTCCTCTGTTATACAGATATAGAAATATAGTCTGACATATGTTACTAAATGTATGATAGAAAAGACATTAGTTTATTAAATAGTTGATAAGAAAACCTTCAGTTATATGATGTAGTTTTTGTCACAGATGGCTAACACAAAGGACCGTGGATTATAATAAGGTAGTGCTTCTTGACTAATGCGGTCATAATAATAGCTAGCATTTACTGACTGCTAGGCACTGTGCTAAATACTTCACATGCCTTAGCTCATTTATTTTTTACAAGAATTCAGCAAAGTGGGTATATTATTATTTTCTTTTCCAGATGAAGACAGAGAGGGTTGATAATTTTACATATGAAGACCTGAAGCACAGAGAGATTAAGTAACTTGCCTGAGATGACACAGCTAGGGAGCAGCAGAACCAGGATTCAAACCAGACTGACTTAAGAAAACATATTCTTATTCACAACCCTATACAACTCTCTAATTTTTAACTGGAAGACAAAACAGTGTTGTATCTAACTCTCTAATCAGGTGGTTAATGGGCTATGCACTGGAACCTTGGATACATGATATGTGGGTAGGAAAATTAATTAAAACTACAGTCATATTGAATGATTTAATGTAAAATTAATGTCAAGCCCTAGATATTTCAGTGGTGCCACTTCCAAAGTAATAGTTTACATCAAGGAAAAAGGTACCTTATTCAGGAAAGTTAACTTCTAGTTCCCTGGTCACCCACTGTCATTTTCTTTTTACTGACCACTAGGTAACCCTTTCTTCTGTTGCAGAACAACTGTCCACATGTTTGCTATCAAGGAAGGTGATAATTAAAGATGTATGTCAGAGCTGTTTGTATTCTGCACATTCTTAATTTAATTTGTATTATTTTTTTCCTTTTCTTTGTAAAATCCTGTTTGCTGACTTGGTGTTGAGGCTGGAGCTGACTGCCCTGGCCAACAGTCCAGTCCAGATTCAGGAGCAATTGCAAAACTTGTGTCCCGGGTGGGTGGAAGCCATATGTTTTGGGGAGGTGCTGGAGTGAATGAAATTCTTCCTACTCTTTTAAAACCCCTATTCCTCAGCCAAATCTGAGAGTGACATAAAATTGGCCTCATAAAAGTCTTGTCTTATAAAGGTTGTGTCTTGTCCCAGTAGAAAATGCTTTGGTAGATCCTCTATAGGCCTGTAATCGGGAATAAAAATGCTTGTATAAACATATGTGGCATTGTCAATAAAAGTTAAAACAGGGAAGAGGACAAACTACACAGAGGAAAATGTGCAAATTGTTATTAAGGTGACTCATAAATATTACTAGATCTTTATAGCTTATTTTGGGGGGGCGGTCAGAAAATTGGGTTTTGTCCACAGTATTCCTCCGTCCCCCTACTTCTTAATTGTCAAATGTCTAAAAAATCTGCTCATTACTGGCAAGGGAGTGGAATTTAAAAGCATTGACTATTTCACATATTTATGGGTGTGCTTTTAATCTTACTGAGACAACTGGATGTCAGCTCACACACACTCTTTACTTTCTTCTCTAGGTCTCACGGGGATACTGGGTTTGGGCATTGCGGCTCCCAATCTAGCCTTTTCTCAGATGGTGACCACTTTTGGCTTGGCTGGCATTGTGGGGTATCATACCGTCTGGGGAGTGACCCCTGCTCTCCACTCACCACTAATGTCTGTGACGAATGCAATCTCAGGTTTGTTCCTCTCTTGTTTTTCCTCATCTCAGGTTTTCATAGGCTTACTCAGCTCTAGGAGGACTATCAATGACGTTTATAAAGTGTGTTTTCAAGTTGTTTTGCTTGGCATCCGAGGCATCTGCTTTGGTGATCTAAGGGCTCCCAGACTCCGAGAGGGTATGGAATATGGGCCTGCAAAGTAAGAGGCCGCGGAAATGTGTCAGCTCTTTGGGCTGCTCCCATTTCAAGCAGGACAGAGCCACTGTTACTTCTTCCAAGTTTGATTCTTTTTTTTTTTTTTAAGGAAAGGATTCCACTGATAAAATTTGAAAACCAGTGTTCCACAGAATCATAGTTGCAACATCCTATAGGGCTGTCCTTAAATTCAACTCAACATTCAGCCTACCAAGGCTACAATAGGCCCTGTGTGGCATCAGGTTCACCATGAAGCTATGGTACGGGAAATCATCGCTTTCCAGTGAGGTGGCATGAGGCATTTCTCTTTGGTGCCAGTCTTTTCCGCAGTTCATGCAGCAGCAGCAGTCCACGCGGCTGCCCAGGATCTATTTTATTTGTCCCCTAGCAATGGTTCAGATATGAGGGAATGAATTCTACATTGGACAAACATGGGAGCTGTCCTGGCTTGAAAGCCTCAGGGCCAATAGTCATCTTTTATAACATTGCCATAGGCACAGCTTCGAGGATCTCTGCAGGGAACATGTCTATCTCCAAGAGGTGCTGTAGTCAGGAAAACCCAAAGCTAGGCATCCCCAGCAGACATTTACAGTTCATTAATAGTTTCTTCTAGTTTACACGCAAATTATCTACCAGGGTCACTTTTTAACCATAAGCAATGTTGTCTATAACATTGGTGGATTTATATCTGTATTAGAGGAACATAGCTAGAAAGTTAAAGGAAAGTCCAGTTCCAATGCAGAAGGAGAAAAAGTTTTGTTAACCCTTTTCCCACAGTAGTAATTTCAGTGAGAATGATGTGAAGGTGTGTTATCCACAGTCTGCATAAGGAAAATTGTTTATTTCATTTTAATGAGGGTATAAGAAAGCTGTCTTGTTTTTTGATATTGAGAACTTTACACTCTATGAATCTATGTATGTGAGGTACTTCAGCTATGATATTTGATTTGGTGGTGTCACTATCACTATTCACCATGTTGATGCTTTCTTTCTAGGGCTGACTGCAGTTGGTGGGTTGGCACTGATGGGAGGACATTTGTATCCTTCCACAACTTCTCAGGGCCTTGCTACTCTTGCCACATTCATATCCTCCGTCAACATTGCAGGTATGATGTCAGTGAAAGGTCTCAGAGGACTATTTTCAATGGAGACATACAAAGCAAATATAAATCAGTATAAAATAGACATAATTGTGCCTTTAAAAAAGGTTTCACTCAGACCCTAAATGCTTTTTGTGCAGGAATATTAGTTATTTTGCCCATCTGTAATTTTTAGAAACTCTTGATGAGAGAACAACCCCCAGTTCCCCAAAACAAACAAGCAAAATGATGTCTTGCTACAAGTTAACTGGAAAGTTACTGTGAATGCATAGTTTTGAAGTAAGCTGGGTTAGAGCTGTCACCATAACATCTATAAATGAGTATAATTTTAGATCAAATTTTAGTCTTTTGCCTTATCCTAGCCAGCGTTTGTTCCTGGAAACTGAAAGCCTCGCACATCACTCATGTGTGAGACTCGTTTGATGCTATTTTGTAGCTAAAAATTCTTTAATGTGTCCAAGAAACCTGGTGCCTGTTGATATGGTATTTTTCTCTTTTATAATTTTTTATAGGGTTTTACAAATGTAACAACCTACTAGAAAAAGATGCCAATCTTTGATCTTTCACATTCTCAAGCTTTTTGAGTGGCTTTTTTCTTTTAGTTTTGCATTCTGATAGCGTTTTCTTCCTGAATATATTTGGTGTTTTTTCCTCCACCTCTCTAATGAAACTAACTTGAGTAATAGAATGACTTTACATTTTGGCTGGGTGTGGTGGTTAACACCTGTGATCCCAGCACTTTGGGAGGTCAAGGCAGGCAGATGACCTGAAGTCAGGAGTTCGAGACCAGCCTGGCCAACACGATGAAACCCGCTCTCTACTAAAAATACAAAAATTAGCCCAGCATAGTGGCGTGAGCCTGTAATCCCAGCTACTCGGGAGGCTGAGACAGGAGAATAGCTTGAACCTGGGAGGCGGAGATTGCAGTGAGTCAAGATTGTGTTATTGCACCCTAGCCTGGGCAACAGAGTGAGCCTCCATCTCAAAAAAAAAAAAAAAAAAAAAATTTGAGGTTGCAAAATGTTACTTTAAATTATATTTATTCCTAGGTGATAAAGATGTGCTTAAAATAGAAAAAATGTAGCACTTTAAAAAATCATATTGCTCAGTGAGCTCAAAGAGGTACTATGTTTTTTATTTCCTTTGCTTTGCTAAGGTGGCTTTCTGGTAACTCAGAGAATGCTGGACATGTTCAAGCGTCCCACTGACCCCCCAGAATACAACTACCTGTATCTGCTCCCTGCTGGTACCTTTGTTGGTGGATATTTAGCTGCCCTCTACAGTGGTTATAACATTGAACAGGTAAGAGGCTCTTTGTAAGTTTTTATATTTACCACAATATTTTCTTCTCTATTAGATTTAACATTGTTAGTTATCCTAATTCAAATTATCGAGCAAATACAACTCTGTCAAGCAAATACAACAATAACCCTAGAAACATCTTGGTTAAACCAAGCATTCTCTTCCCCTGAGGATCAGGACCCTGGATTCTAGAGACAGATTTTTCTGGTAACTGAGTTTAAATATGGGTTTATGTCTTTGTTTTGTTACATTTTTCCACATGTAAAAGGAGTTAGGAAGTTTATCAATATCTTCATTACGTATCTAGCTAGATTGTTGTGGATTTATAATGAAACAATTCTGAACTCCGTATTTTCTATTTCTTTTCAATGACTGTCTTTTAGTTTCTTCTGTGTTTCCAACATGCAGTATTTATTGAATGAACATTTTTTTTTTGAGAAGAGTTGGAGCAGTGAGTCAGAAAGACCTTAGTCTGAATTCCAGATTTCCAATTTATTGATCATTTGCCTTGAAGAAAGTATGTAACTTCTTTAAGCTTTGATTCTCTCTTTTGCAAAATGAGGATAATGATTTTTCCCTCTTGTGGATCTCATGAGACTGTGACAACACAGATAAAACATATGGCACAGCCCCTGGCACTTACGTCAGGGGTTGGCTCTTTTACAGCATTTGGTCAAGTTTAGTATTTTTAGATCCAATAATGACCCCATTTAAATTCAGGTACTTTTATGTGTATTTGTGCATGATAGCAAATCCAGAAGAAACCAATTTATATAAATGGTATAAGTGCAAATACAATATAAGTATTTCATATGTTAATATTCCTAATGGGTAGGAAATATATTGAAGTCTCTAAGCTAATAGACCAAAGGTTTTAATAATCTCTCTCTCTCCCTTTTCCTTTGAAAAGATCATGTACCTAGGCTCGGGTTTGTGCTGTGTTGGTGCCTTGGCTGGCCTCTCCACCCAGGGAACAGCACGTCTTGGCAATGCATTGGGCATGATTGGGGTTGCTGGAGGACTGGCAGCCACCCTCGGAGTCCTAAAACCGGGCCCAGAATTACTAGCTCAGATGTCTGGAGCGATGGCTTTGGGTGGTACCATTGGTAAGCACTTGCGGGCTTCTGCCTTTATGTGAACTCCAGTTTCTCAATATATATTTCTAAAGTCCATATTGATGAAATAATTAAATTGTGTTCATGGAAGTTGCTTCAGTTAATATTATTTTGGTGAAAATTCATCCCAGTTGGTGTAATTCTCATTCAAATACATTTTAAAACACTGATTAAATGCATCAACTGAGTCAACATATCCTATACTCAATTCTTATTTTCCTTTACTGACTGTGTCCCATTAGCTGATAATGGAATGGGGGATTGGAATCCTTATGTATGTACTATACATAAGCTAACTTTTGTTCTGCTAGGTATAAATAGCAGCCAAAGATTCTGCTTCATAGACCTGTTAAAAATGAAAAAACATTTGCCAACAGAAAAACCACTGTTTTAATTTTATTCAGTTGTGTGCTGGATTGTTAAATTTTCAGGAATTTTTAGGCTGGGCTTGGTGGCTCACACCTGTAATCCCAGCACTTTGGGAGGCTGATGTGGGTGGATCACTTGAGGCTAGGAGTTTGAAACCAGCCTGGCCAATATGGTGAACCCCCGTAGCTATTAAACATACAAAAATTAGTTGGGCATGGTGGCGTACAACTGCAATCCCAGCTTTTTGGGTGGCTGAAGCATGAGAATCGCTTGAACCTGGGATGTGGAGGTTGCAGTGAGCTGTGATCATGCTGCTGCACTCCAGCCTGGATGACAGAGCGAGATTCTGTCTCAAAAAAACAAAAAAATTTTTTTTCCAGGAATTTTTAAAGTTGATTGTTTAACAGAGCCATTATTAAATACTAAATTACATAAACTTAAAATTAAATAAATCAGAAACAAAGGTAATAATATTAAAAACTCATAACTTTCTAATTAATTTACTAGGTTTTATTATCTATGCTCTTGAGGTTACTTATATCTATTGTATGTGTATAGAAGAAATGCTATGTATCAGTGGGCTGTGGTACATCTCTTTCCAATTCTACATTCAATGACATCACATTGGTAGATTGAAATTTTACTTGGTAGGAGTATTGCAGTATGGAAATAGGCAAATGCTACAATCTGGGCTTGATTTATTGTTTTGTTTATTGTCCAGACATGAGAAAGTGATGGAGAAAATGTTAATGATGCAGCTTAAACTTCAAATGTTTTGACTGTAGCTGTGACATTGTGAATAGCACAAGTAATTGAGCAAATACTCTTCCAGTATTTGAAAACTATTATCAGATTCAGCAATAAAGTCACTCATGGTTGATAAATGAGTGAAGTTCTCACATACATTCTGTTGTTTTACTTTCATCTTAGTTATTAAAGTAAACAAAAATAAATATCAAACAATGTTCCTGTTGGAAGTATGCTTATTCATCAGTTGCAAACACTAGGTTGGCTACAGATATAAGAGTTTAGCAAAGATCCATAAAAACATTCTATGAATGTCAATTTGTCTACATGGAATTTTCAATAAAGAACACTGTATTTCTTATTATTTGAAAATTGTGTGCTAGCCACCTTTGTATCAGTTAAATCTCATGTATTTGTATGTGCATGTATTTCTTTCCTGTGGAACTGGTTATTAAATGTTTCCCAGTGCAACACTGGCTTTAGGCCTCCTTTTATACTTCCTCAGGAAAGCTTTGACTCTTTTCTTGATAATCTCTGGAAAGGGACTTGAAGGAAAATGTTTACGCTATAGGTTCATGGCGGGAAAACCTTTAGATGTGATCTTAGCAAATATTCTGAGCCCCACTCCTTCTGTATCACCTACCTATAGCCATGCACTTCCTTCAGAGGCTCCTAATTTGAGTATTTACTGCCCAGATTTTTGCATTTCTTTACCTTGAGACTTTGCTCCCACCTACCCACCTGAAAACCAAGATCTTTTTTATGTTCCAGGTGTTTCTTATGTGTTCAGGAGCAAGCACTGGTTATAGAGAAGAGGACCTGGTTGTAATGGGGAGAATATAAGGGAATTTGATTAGAGATTTAGGTAGTCTGAAGAAGTGTTGGCTAGGGGAAGGTTGGGAGTTTGTGATGGGAAGAGGCATGCATTGATGCTGCGTGTTGGGGTTCGTTGGAGTTGGGTCGTGCTTAGGTGTGTGGAGAAAAACTGTTGTTTTGAAAGGATATACAAGTTGAGCATCTTTAATCCAAAAATCTGAAATGCTTCAAAATCCAAAACTTTTTGTGTGGTGACATGACACCACAAGTGGTGAATTCCACACATAAATACTTAACACAAACTTTGTTTCAAGCACAAAATAATTTAAAATGTTTAAAATTACTTTCAGGCTGTATGTATATGAAACATAAATGAATTTTGTGTTTAGACCTGGGTCCCATTCCCAAGATACCTTATTATGTATATGAAAATATTCCAAAATTTAAAAAGAAATTAAAATCTGAAACACTTCTGGTCCCAAGCATATCAGGTAAGGGATACTCAACCTGTATATAACTAGTGCCCTTACCTTCTGTACAGCCCCTGTAGAGAATATTTAGCCCATACTAGGAACTAGATAATATTTATTTGTGACAATGGTGGAAATTCTTAAGGGTGATCTTTGTTGTGGTTACTTCTCAAAAGTTTGTCAAGTTTTAATTTATTTTTGACCTTCATTTCATGACAGGATTGACAATTGCCAAACGCATCCAGATTTCTGATTTACCTCAATTAGTTGCTGCTTTTCACAGTTTAGTGGGTTTGGCAGCTGTACTTACTTGCATAGCTGAGTACATTATAGAGTATCCACATTTTGCTACGGATGCAGCAGCAAATCTCACCAAGATTGTGGCCTACCTCGGCACTTACATTGGTGGCGTCACCTTTAGTGGGTCTCTCATTGCCTATGGAAAATTGCAGGGTAAGTGATTCAGCATAACATAGAGGTAAATAGCTATGTTTAGGGCATTTAGGGATCCATTTTAATTTCAGAAAATACATTAACATGGTTGGGCGCAATGGCTCATGCCTGCAATCCAGCACTTTGGGAGGCTGAGGTGGGAGGCTCTTGAGCCCAAGAGTTCAAGACCAGCCTGGGCAATATAGCGAGACCCTATCTCTACTTTTTATAAAAAAATCAAATATTACTACTAATAAAAAAGATTAAAAAAAGAAAATACCTTAACAGTAAAACTGTTAGGTGAAGAGTATTCATATAGCACTCAGAAATTGTAAAAGTTTTTTTCCTCCCATCCTTCCCCTTTATTGGTACTTAACAAGTCTCATAAAGCTTTGAAGCTGTTTCATTTGCAGACAGCTAATGGAGGAAATTAGTGCACAGGAATTTGCATAGAGGGACTAGTTGACTTTCGATAATACATGTGAACAAAACAGGATCCTCATAATCCTTGGTTAGAGATGACTGTGTAGAATTCATAGAAATGAACTTTATACATTTTCCAAAATAGGAACTTATTAAATAAGTTTGTGTGAGTAGTAAACAGTACTTATTTTGAAAACAAATACTCACTTTAGGACTCTAGCATGACAACTTTTGCTGCTGGTAAAGTCAATCATGAAAATGGAAGTGGAGAAAAAACCCTACAGAGGCTGCTGTCAGTGTTTTTACAAAAAAGTCTCTAGAGAAACTAGTTTGTGATTTAAAAACATGGTCTTGCCTCTCGGTAATAAAGTCATGAAAATTAAGTGGTGAACTTCCACAAAACTTGAAAATCATAAAAGAACTTCAAGTCTCAAACATTTTTATCTCATGCTTTGCCTTTAGGAACAAATAACAAACAAGGTTTCTTCTTCCTTGGGCTCAGTTAGTAGAATCTGAAATACTAGTGTGCTAGGATTCCATATTGAAGTTCTATTTATTTATTTTTACTTTTTTATGCTTTATTTTTGTCAGAAGACTGGCATGCATGAAGTTTTAAATAAATAAACCCACACTTAACAACTTCTGTGTTGGTCATACGTAAGAAAATAACTTCTTAAGATTTCATGACAAAAAGGAAAGAAATTGTTTTGTGATCAAAATGGGGAAAAGAATAGTGAAGTCGAACCATAGTTTTTCTGTCTCTTTTCATGTTTATTATGTATAATAATTCTAATTTGCTTTTGTTTCATACCTAGTAATATAAAGTAATATTTTAAATACCATGTTATGCTAATGTTAAATTTTGGTAGTTTAGGATTAAAAGACACACTTGAGTGTGTGTGAGGGGGTTTCTTACAACACATTCTGAATTCTAACTACTACGTGCTTGGCTCTAGGTCTCCTGAAATCTGCCCCTCTCCTACTGCCTGGAAGGCACTTACTCAATGCAGGCTTACTGGCTGCTAGTGTGGGCGGGATAATCCCATTCATGGTGGACCCAAGCTTTACCACTGGCATCGCCTGTCTGGGTTCTGTGTCTGCTCTCTCTGCTATCATGGTAAGAAGTCAGAGATTGAAAAGTACATATTTGGTGAAAAACTGGTAATATTTTGTTAGATTAAAGTGTAATCAGATTTTTATCTCATCAAGAACCTTGATGGAATAAAATGTTTTAAAATTATGTCACATGTTCATCTTTTTAGAATCTGGAAAACACAGAAGAGTGTAGGAAGAACATTGTTCTTTCTTGCAACTCAATTATTCATTTTAAAGTTGTCACATGAGACGCCTTTATTGCTCTGGAGTCTTTTCACTGGATCAATGTGTTGGTGAACAGGAGCTTAAAAAGGCCAAGGGTTTCAATGTATTAGGTGCCTACTATATGACAAGCCCTACAAAATAGTGCTTCGGGGTTTATACAATACAAGTAAGATAGTCTCTGCCCACTAGTTGCTCTCACATCATTGGAAGATATGACATGAAATCAAATAAGTATAAAATGAAATGCAGTTAAAAAACCCCATATGCTCAGTGAGAGTGTTCAGTTAAGCCTTTTATGATAGGTTCAGCCTTCCTCTTTCTCTGTAATTTTTACATTTAGTATATTGAAACAGTAGTTTTTAGTTGTCTATATGACAGTCTGGCATCTTATATCAATGTATGATGTTGTTTCATGCAGTGCTATTATTTGCTGTTATTCACTGTTACTCATGTTCTTTCAGTGTGTAATCTGTAGATAAGGTTAAAAAAATTATGTACAGTGCCTAACACAAAGCTAGACACATGGCAATTGCTTATGAAATACTTACTGGCTCCTTGATTCAGAAACACCTAATTTATAGTGTAAAAATGATACTTATTTTTGTGTGATTATGAGAGTTAAGTCATGATTTCAACACAGAAACTTGAGATCACTGAAAAGTAAATTAAAATCTCATCTTTATATTAATGCTCATAGTCTAATTTTATTCTGGCTTGTTGCACTGATTTTGTTTTAAACAAAAGAAAATAATTTTGATATTTTAATCTAATAAGGCAGAATAGGTTAATGAAGTCTCAAAATAAAAGATGTACAAATGTGACTGGGCGCAGTGGCTCATGACTGTAATCCCAGCACTTTGGGAGGCCGAGGTGGGTGGACCACCTGAAGTCAGGAGTTTGTGACTAGCCTGGCCAACATGGTGAAACCCTGTCTCTACTAAAAGTACAAAAATATGCCGGGCATGGTGGTGTGCGCCTGTTTTCCTAGCTACTTGGGAGGCTGAGGCAGGAGAATCGCTTGAACCTGGGAGGCAGAGGTTGCAGCGAGCCAAGATCATGCCATTGCACTCTAGCCTGGGCGACAAAGCAAGACTCTGTCTCAAAACAAAACAAAACTTTAAGAATTGTTGTTTCAGGGAAGCAGTGAATATGATATTTAAAGGATTTATTGGTTCTATGAGAATGTCTTAGACAAAGTATTTTTTGAATTTATTTTATTGTTTTTGGCTTAAATGAGTAGTACATGAATATGCTCTCATTGTAACAAACAAAAAAAGGTAAAATATGTGAAATAAGCAAAAGCTTTTCCTTTCCTGTGTTTAGTAATTTTGAGTTGTATCACAGACATTGTTAATGATACATTATAGACATTTTGGATTATGTTATATTCCTTCAAAGGGTATTGATTATTATTTTTTATTTATGCATTTTTGTAGCCAGCTAACTTGGCTAAACTCAAATTCCCAATTTTGACTCTCTTATGGTGGGGAGGGGCAGCTGAAATCTGTTGTTATTTTATCCTTAACAGGATTGCTTGGAGTCTGTCTCACTTATGTATAGTTCAAGAGTCATCCAGAGATTTGAGTAGAATTTATACACAGAAACTGGGACTCCCTCTCTCTAGCCTGCTCCTTTGTGGGATTTCCCTTATTACTTTCCAGCTGCCTTAGTCATCTCAAATGCTATCTTCAGGACCTTCAAGCCAGTAAGACTGTGGGCTTATATTTTATAATTTCTTTAATTGGTAACAACAGGGGATTGCCCTCAGTCTAAAGCCATAAAAATTGGGAAATTCACTTGGTGTTGTTATGTTTTTCCAAATGTAGACACTTCTCCAGTTTCTGCCTGTTTTTCATCACTGAAAAGTGTTTTTTTTAAATGTAAAGATTTTTTTTAGGGGGGTGGGTGGCTCGGTGTTTATAGTTGTTATACCTGTGGAAGTGTTGGTCAGATGGGAGACACTTATTACCAGAAGTGGAACTTATATGTAAATATATTAATGGGAAAGCTAGAATAATTAAGGAGCAAAATGTTAAATGCCAGAGGTTTTATTTTTATGTTATTAATTTTGAGTTCTACTTTGATTGTTGTTCTAGGGTGTGACTTTGACAGCTGCTATTGGGGGTGCCGACATGCCCGTCGTCATCACTGTGCTGAACAGCTACTCAGGCTGGGCCCTGTGTGCAGAGGGCTTCCTGCTCAACAACAATCTGCTGACCATTGTGGGTGCACTCATAGGCTCGTCTGGTGCTATCCTGTCATACATCATGTGTGTGGTAAGAAACAACACATACATGAAAGAAAAGGAAATGACTTTCTGAAAACATGGATGTGCTTATCATTTCTTTTATTAGCCATAAAAATGAGTATTGTAGGCTGGGTACTGTAGCTCACGCCTGTAATCCCAGCACTTTAGGAGGCCAAGCCGGGTGGATCACGAGGTCAGGAGTTCAAGACCAGCCTGGCCAAGATGGTGAAACCCCATCTCTACTAAAAATACAAAAATTACCTGGGCGTGGTGGTAGGTGCCTGTAATCCTAGCTATTTGGTAGGCTGAGGCAAAGAATTGCTTGAACCCAGGAGGCGGAGGTTGCAGTGACCAAGATCATGCCACTGCACTCCAGCCTGGGTGACATAGCGAGACTCCATCTCAAAAGAAGAAAAAAAAAAAAGAGTATGGTAGCTTTGAATTCTCTTCAGCAGAAATAGCAGAGTGTTTCATTTGCATAAATTTCCAAGACTGTCTTTAAGGTACCCAACTGTAAAGATTAGGAAAATTAAATAGAAAGATGAAAATCTTCTAGTGCCTCTCTCCATCTGGAGATAAACAGGTAAGATTTTGGTTTATTTCCTTATGTATGGCATATCTGTGTATTTACTTGTCTGACCATGTTGTATATTGTCCTACATTTAAAAAAACTTACATACTATATTGTTGACTTTTTGTCATTAAAAATTCTATTTTAAGAGACTTTACCCTAATCCATCATATGAATATATAAAATTTATTTAATTTCCCCTTAATGCTATACATATGAAGTTGTTTGATTTTGATTTCTCTTTGTACATATCTTTGACATTTCAGATTTTTGTCTTAAGATAGAGTTCTAGAATTTATAGCCTCATTATACTTATAGCCATGTTTCTGGAAAGGTCGTTCTGATTTACACTTCCGTTGGTCATCTGTGAGAGTTTCTACCTTAGAAGTTTTGTGGTCAGCATGATTTTTTTTTTTTTTTAATATACTTTAAGTTCTAGGATACATGTGCATAACGTGCAGGTTTGTTACATATGTACACACGTGCCATGTTGGTGTGCTGCACCCATTAACTCGTCATTTACGTTAGGTATATCTCCTAATGCTATCCCTACCCCCACCCTCTCCCCACAATAGGACCCAGTGTGTGATGATGGTTTTTTAAAAAAAGAACAGAAAAAAGTAACAACACTAATACTTCCTAGCTTTTCTGTTTGTTTCAAGTTCTCTTCTTGATGGAAAGAAGATGCTGTGCAAATATTATAATTAAAGGTTTGAGTAGAACTTTTTTCAAATTATAGGTGTTATTGTCTAAATAATACTTTTGAATAACTGTTACAGTACAAGTATGAAGCTAAGTGAAACCAGAATGTGATTTTACACTGATAAATAATTTAGACAAGAAAGGGATCTGTATTAGTCCATTCTCACACTGCTGTGAAGAACTACCTCAGACTGGGTAATTTATGAAGTAAAGAGGTTTAATTGACTCACAGTTCCACAGGCTTAACAGGAAGCGTGACTGGGAAGCCACAGGAAACTTACAATTATGGCGGAAGGTGAATGGGAAGCAAGCACATCTTACCGTAGCGGAGCAGGAGAGAGAGTGAAGGGGGATGTGCCACACACTTTTAAACCACCAGATCTCGTGAGAACTCACTAGCATAAGAACAGCAAGGTGGAAGTCAGCCCCCATAATCCATCACCTTCCACCAGGCCCTCCCACCCATGAAATGTGGGGATTACAATTTGACATGAGATTTGGGTAGGGACTCAGCCAAACCATATCAGATACTTACTCTACCTTCATTCATTTATTACAATATTTTAAAAAACTGCCTTATTTTACAACTCAGGATTTTTCTTACGATTTAATTGAAAATCTCATTGTAATTTGGAAGGCTGAAGTATCTTTTCATAGTAAAAAATATTTTTGTTTCTTAGGCTGTGTTGCTAAACAAAGGGTTTGGTAGCCCAAATTCAAAACAAGCTAAGGGGTTTTAAAATTAAATCACCTAAATTGCTTGGGGAATTTGGAAAGGTGAAGGTTTATGTATCCTATTTGAAAAGTGTCAGCTTTGTGACAGAAAGAAGAAATATTTGTGAATAAAAAATGTTTATGAAGTTGTACTAGGAACAGTTTTCTGTAAAAGTGCTTTTAACCCTTAGTTTGATTTTGCTTCAGTTGATGAATTTGAATGACCAGCAGGGGCAGCAGATTTTCATTATTACTTAAACGAGGTTTGTCAGTGGCTTTTAAAGTTAAATGGGAGGATTTGAAGGATTTGAATGTTAACAAAGCCTATGGCATACTGATATGGGGAGAGGAGGGAAGAAGACTTGTATCTAGTTCTTGAAATGTCAGCATGGTTAATTTCTCGTTTTATCCTTTTTAAAAAACGGTTTTCTTTAGTTTTTTTTTTAAATTTATGAAGAGTATTCCCCACATTTCTGTCTGTGTCTCTCTTATTACTCTCCTTTTCCTTCTTCACTTAGTGTCTTTTGTTATTATTAGTTATAGCAACCATAGTAAGTCTTAGAGTAACTCTTCTGTAACACTAGAATAAGGTGGCAAGAGGTACTTGTTGAAAGTACTCTCTTCTATGTGTTCTGCAATTATATCATCTTTCTCATATTTTTCCTATTCTTTTATATTTTTTGACTTGTTTTCTCTAGGTCTTCTATTTCTTTTTTTTCCATTTCACTGCCACAGGCATGCCTTTTACCATCAGCATTCCATAGATATTTTGTATTCCTATTCTGTATATAGAGCTACCAAATTATTCCGATAGCTGCCTGAGGCCATAAATATCACATTGGGTCAGATTAATAATTTGGATTCAAGAACAGTTGAAGTTTTAATTTAAAAAAAATTCTGGCCGGGTGCCGTGGCTCATACCTGTAATTCTAGCACTTTGGGAGGCCAAGGCAGGTGGATCAGTTGAGCCCAGGAGTTCAAGACCAGCCTGGGCAACATGACAAAACCCTGTCTCTACAAAAAATATAAAAGTTAGCTGGGCATGGTGGCACATGCCTGTAGTCCCAGTTACTTGGGGGGCTGAGGCAGGAGGATCACCTGGGGAGGTTGAGGCTGCAGGGAGCTATGATTGTACCACTGGACCACAGCCTAGGTGACAGAGTGATACCCTGTCTCAAAAAAAAAAAAAAAAAAAAAAATCCAATTAATCAAAGATGTTTAATGTAGGAAATTTGGAAGAAACAGAAAAGGATAAATAAAAAAATAAAATTACCTAAACTTCTATTACCACTTAACAGTTAACATTCTAGTCTTTTTTATATGAATATATTTAAATATATTCTACTGAATATATTATGTAATTGTCTAACCTTAATTTTAATGAAGGTTTAATTAATGTTTAATTTTCTAATAATTTTTAGCTCCTACTATTATAGCACACAGATATACCAGAATCTGTTTATTCAAATTCATAATAGTTGTTTTTAACTTTCTTTTTTTTTTGGTTGCAGTTTTCCTTCTTATACATCTTTGATTATTTCCTTAGGTCTAGTTTTTATAAGTGCAATTACATGGTCAAAGGGAGTAAGAACTTTTTGTTGGCTTTTGATATTGCTAAATTGATCTCCACAAAGCATTCACCAGTCAAAGCTCTTACTTGTGATGTTCAATGTGTTTGTCTTACTGTATGATCTCTACTCCTAGGCATTGTTACAAAACAAGTCAGAAACCAGCAAATATGAGCCTGTCATATTTTTCGATTTTGAAGATAGAAATTATCTTTTCTTCTAAAATTTTCTGATTTCTCACTTTTTACATTAACCTTCATTGATAAACCTTCTTTATGCTTCTTTATTATAGGAAATTATATATTTATTCAGTCTCTTATGGCTGTGCTTAGCAGCTCTAGGTAGATCAGTATAATCATAAAAATAAAATAGCTACTCAAAATTAGGCGTTAGTGCAGGATAACAGGCATTATGCTGGATGCTTTACAAAATATAGCCCATTTAATCCCCACACAAATTCTGAAGGTAGGAAATATTATTCTCATTTTACTGAGAAAGTATTGTAAGGCACCATTTATTATTCACCTTTGTGTTTGTGGAGTCTGGCCAAGTACCTGGCACATTCACACAAATTGGTTTGTTAAGTGAACATTAGATAAATATTTTGTTAGCTTATTTCATGTTTTAGAGTCTTCTCCAGATATATTATGATAGCAGATATAGTAGAGTTAACAATGGTACCAGTATGTTGACCTTCACTGTTATTTATTGAAGGAAACATGCAAGTCCAAACTAGAACAGGGTGATTTTATTATGTGTGAGGGAATGGAATGTACCCCAAATGGCTAACTAGCAATCCCCAAAATTGAATTTTTGTTCTGACAAAGAATTCTTTTGGGTGTCCTCTGAGCTCAGTGCTGTGGTTGCACAATATCCAAGATTATAAAAACTGAAAAATGTTGAAGTGTCCAAACAACCAACTCAAATCAATGATACCCAAATATCATATAGACATTAACCTCTCTATGATTTTACAGTTTATTTGTTTGTGATAGTATCCAGATTGCCTCAGAAATAGAGGTCTTACAAAAATTGAACAGCATTTTGAGATCAAATTTTCTGATTTTTGCACTTTGCTGCTTGGTTCCAAATGAAAATAGAACAGAATGAAGTGGATCAAAAGCCAAATCAAAAATGTTTTTTTCCTTTGTGATTAATTAATACCTACAAAGCATTGAAATGAGAGATGCTAGTGAATGGTATATGTTATTATTGCTTTGACTTTGTCAGTTTTATGACCTGTCCTTTGCTTTCAGATTGATTTCTTACAGTGTGTTCAGAATTATGTGAATTAGGGTTCTCTTTAATGTAGAATGCAATTTTAATGATTGGCTTAATAGCTTAAAAGGAACAGCCTTAAACAGTGTTGCAAATTCTTTGTTTTGGAAGCTGAGAACAGTTCAATCTCTGGAACAGCGGTCATAGGATAGTCTCATTAATCATTTAAGCAGGCAAAAAAAAAAAAAAAAAAAAAAGAGAGGGAGAAAAAAAAAAAAAACAATAAACGCAAAAAATTTTGGAGACTATGATGTTGCAATGGTAAATTTAGAGATGAAAATAATTTCATTTTTAAGAGACCACATGGAATTATTATAGCTTAATGGTGATGTAATTGTGGATACGTGTTTAAGAAGTTGACTATGATTGTTAAACTACTGTGTGGTTCCTTTTTTTTTGTCCCTAAGATGCCATCAGAAGTGGATACACATTAATTAAATGTCCTCAGAGATTCTTTCCTTCTTCTTCATTCAGTTTTATAGGAGGAAATAATGGTTCCTTTTAAGCCGAGTTAGAATAAAATTGTTTATTTATCACTCTCCTCTGTCCCTCTACCTCTGTACAGCAGTACATCTACTACTGTGATCTTCTGCAGGACTGTATGATACAGGTGATGGAGGCTCTTTGTTCACTGGACATTTTTTTTTTTTT
>NW_016812359.1:34806-51721 GCF_001698545.2 Rhinopithecus bieti | reverse complement strand
TATTGGGGTGGGAGTTACCCGATTTTCCAGGTGTTGTGTGTCTCAGTTCCCCTGGCTAGGAAAATGGATCCCCTTCCCCCTTACGCTTCCAGGTGAGGCGATGCCTTGCCCTGCTTCAGCTCTCGCTGGTCAGGCTGCAGCAGCTGACCAGCACCGATTGTCCGGCACTCCCTAGTGAGATGACCCCAGTACCTCAGTTGAAAATGCAGAAATCACCGGTCTTCTGTGTCGCTCGCGTTGGGAGTTGGAGACTGGAGCTGTTCCTATTCGGCCATCTTGCTCCGGCCCCCCCCCCCATTTTTTTTTAGAAAAGTTATCTATGACAGAAATATCTTAATGTCCGAAATAGTCCTTTAAATCAATTTTTAAGGGCAACAATTTGGTAGAACATTTATTTTGATAACAGTTTCGGAATTGTATAATTCAAAACTAGAAAGGATTAATCTACATCAATGAGTTGAATGTTTGGGAAGTCTCAGATGTGGCTATATGGATTTTCATTAAATGTTGGATTTAAATATGGGAGGAATGTGTTAGGAATTTAAAACATCATGTCAGCTTGAGATTTTGAACTTAATTAAAAGCATTACTTTAGCCAGGCATGGTGGCTCATTCCTGTAATCCCAGCACTTTGGGAGGCCAAGGCAGGCAGATCACTTGTGGTCAGGAGTTTGAGACCAGCCTGGCCAACATGGTGAAACCCAATTTCTACCAAATATATAAAAAGTTAGCCAGATGTGGTGGTGTGCACCTGTAATCCCAGCCACTCTGGAGAATGAGGCAGGAAAATCTCTTGAACCCAGGGGATGGATGTTACAGTGAGCCGAGATCATGCCACTACACTCCAACCTGGGTGACAGAGCGAGACTCCATCTCAAAAAAAAAAAAAAAAAAAAAGGCATTACTTTAATTCTTTCACCTTCTTATCCATTAATAATACATGTAAAGACATTTCAGGTTTTATTTTTTTTGTAATAATCTTAGACAAATTTGTCAGACTTTGGGCTCTGTAAAATGTCAATGTTGTATCTGATAAATAGAGTTTAGGTTGAAAGAGCAATTACAATTCTGGCAACATTTTGATTCATCATCTTTGAAATTTATGTTATTTAGGCTTTATTAAAGTATGGCTTCTTGCTCATCTTCTGTGTACCTTTTCCTCACTGCCTTTGCCTGGGCCCTACTCAGCATAATGAAAATGTCTCCACCAAGCTGGTAGCAGGCTGAGCCATCATTGTGTGGGGCGGCCATAGTTTTCTCGATGTGGTATTTATCATTGAAGATCTTGGTACTTTTTTACTTTTTTAATACTAAAGTGTTGTATTTTAAAAGCAAGCAATAGATTGACACTTATATAGCTTTTAAGTGATATAATGAATGAATAATATATTTATTACAGCACTTAAAATAGAGTTTAATAAGTTATTGGAAATTTTTTCTGAAGTGATAAAGTCAGTTATGATCATGTAGAATGACTGTTTTGATCACATGTAGTGACTTGAAATCTTAAAATGCATTTGATTACTCAGAACTACCCCACATCTAGAGGTCTATAAATGAACTGTTTTCAAAACCACATCAGTTATTGTCACATATTTCAGCAGTGGCATTCCTATGGTACATTCTTGAGTGATTATAAATGAGCATGAGAAGTTCATTTCTCTTATTTTCTTTTATGATTATTTTCTAGTTAAAAGAGTGAGTATAAATTTTAAAGNATGATCATGTAGAATGACTGTTTTGATCACATGTAGTGACTTGAAATCTTAAAATGCATTTGATTACTCAGAACTACCCCACATCTAGAGGTCTATAAATGAACTGTTTTCAAAACCACATCAGTTATTGTCACATATTTCAGCAGTGGCATTCCTATGGTACATTCTTGAGTGATTATAAATGAGCATGAGAAGTTCATTTCTCTTATTTTTCTTTTATGATTATTTTTCTAGTTAAAAGAGTGAGTATAAATTTTAAAGAGCGTATAACCTTATTCTTCTACCTATTTGGAAGTGAAATATTTTAGAGTCCTAATGATGAACCCAGTTACTTCTATTAAAACTTAAGTATGGGGCTTTATGGAGCTATAATTGATTTGGAAAATAAGACAGTATCAACCCCCATATTTCTATTTTCTTGACGACAGAGAGCAGCAATATTCTAGACGAAGTGGATCTTTACTCTTTTGATTCTTACCAGTTGCTTCTTCACAGCTGGTATATGTGAAGATGGAATCTATAGCAGAATTCAGCTGAGAGATAAAATTGCTCAATCAGCATTCAGGCAGTAATAAGTAGATATGATTTTTTTCATTACTTTATGAATTTTACTGATAATTTTTTATTAAGTTCTTTGTTTCTATTGACTGTTTTACTGAAAATATATCAGTTTGCAATTGATTTGATAAGGAAAAATATAATGTGGTTCTCAGATATCTTCTGTCATTTAAATTTTTTAAGTGATTTTCAGAAACCAGCTGAAATTTATCTGGTTAAAATATTGTAAATGATCAAATAAACCTTTTAAAATGATTCCAAATATCATATACACAACATTTGTACCATTCTCAAAAAGTTATGTGGATTAAACTCTCACAGCTGATAATTTGGCTCTCCAGGCAATGAATCGCTCCCTGGCTAACGTGATTCTTGGAGGCTATGGTACCACTTCAACAGCTGGTGGAAAACCCATGGAAATTTCTGGCACACATACGGAAATCAACCTTGACAATGCAATTGATATGATTCGAGAAGCTAATAGCATTATTATTACACCAGGTAAAGAAAAAAAGCAAAAGCAAATAACCTATAGAGCTGTTATCATTGATGACGTTAAAATTTCTTATAATAGGAAAGTAGAATTGAAACTTCTTTAGTTTTGAAAATATGATGGAAACTTAATAGCAATTCTATGATTACTAAGTGAAAAATACTGAGAATTCCCAGTTTAAGTTAATATTCTGGAGATCACATGGTAATTCTATAAATTCTTACAGTGGGTTCTAGCCGTGTCTTTCTGTGATTATGTGTACATGTTTACATCATTTTCAAGTCTTTTTTTTTTTCTCATTGGTAATTTTTGGGCCCATTGTCAAGATTAAATTAGATATAGTATGTGAAAATCTTTAGCCCACTCATTAGAGTTGCTCAATAAATGTTATTCTTTTTCAAAAATGATTATTTAAAAAATCATCAAGAATCATGTGGTTTTCAACAAAATGAGGCAATGTGGCCTAGTAGAAAGTGCTTGGTTTGGAGTCACGATACCTCACTTTTGTTCTTAATTAAGAATTCTTAATATATGTGACATTACCCAAGTCATTTAATCTCTCTAGGCCTCAATTTTCTAGTTATCTGAGTTTTAGCTCTTCACTGTTATCACAGAATACTGTGGTATTATGGGTAATACATTGGTTTCAGATTAAGATTTTAACTCTATCATGTTATCAAATGAGTTTTCTGTAAAGAAAATCTACTGATTTGACATGTGAGTAGTTTACTAGTTAGTTATGTACTGAAGTAAAAATAGGAGACATTAGCTGAGTTGAATGTTATAGTGTAAGCTTTCTCAACTTGGGACAATATCACTTTTTAGGGACATTTGAAATAGGTGTATTTGGGTTTTTGGTTGTCCAAAGATGGGAATGCTACTGTCAGTTAGTGGATGGAAGCAGATAAATGAAATGTACTGTAATGTGTGGGGCACTGCTGCATAATGAATCATCACACCCCAAGTGTCATTGGTCTTACCCGTTGAGCAATGCTGTACTGGAGTATAAAGGTGTAAAGATGTAGAGGACACAATCTATTTCCTCTAGGCATTTTCCATCTAATGATGAAGTCAGATAGGTAGATCAGTAATGCAAGGTGGGTTATGATAAGGGCTAAACTGAACTATGTGGACAATTTTTTGATCACAAGAAACCTATGAAGGTTTGTAGGGAGGTGAGGATTTGTTTTTAGGCCTTAGAGGATAGATGGTGTTGGGATGGGAGAAGCCAGTGGAAATAGCTTGAGCAGAGACTTGGCATTTGAAAAAATGGGGATAGAAAAGTGGGGACAGATGTGAGCTTCATTGTGCAGGTAGAATGGACAGAAAAGGCAGTGAAGATGACTGAAGTTCTTCGTTATACCTGTAATAACATCAGAAATATGGAAACAGTTTTTGGAGTGTGGGGAGAAAATTTTGAGTTCTTTTCTTGAGATATTAAATTTGAGGTGGAGATGGGACAAGAGGCATGTTATACTGGGGCACAAATGACAGGTCAAGCCTGCGGACAGATTGGGAATCATCAGATGGTTGTTGAAGTCATGAGATAAGCTGAGGTTTTCAAGGAGATTGTGAGGGGCAAAGTTAAAGCCCTTTGGAAGCTTTGTCATATAAGTGGAGAAAAGAAGGAGATAAACTATTGAAGGAACTAGAGGAAGAATAATAACAAAGTTAGGCTGGGACAGGGGACTGCAGTGTCATCAAAGCCAAGTATGAAGAGAGTTAAAAACACGAGAGAGAGAGAGAGACAGAGAGAGACAGAGAAAGAGATGAGAGGGAACACCCAAGGGTATGTGCAGTGTCGGGGGTGGGGGTGCACAGCAGTATTAGACACTACAGAAGATTGAGGAGCAATCATTACATTTTCAATTTCAAATTTAGGGCAATATTTTTAAAAGCCAAGCTTATAAGTTTGCTTTCATTTCTAGTCCTGTTAAATGATTGCCTCTGTTGGCATAAACATGTGTTTTGATCAAGAGAGAAGTTGTACTTCATGTAATTTCAAAATAAAATATACATTCTTCTGTGTTCTTAATGTTCCTTGCAGGCTATGGTCTCTGTGCAGCCAAAGCTCAATACCCCATTGCTGATTTGGTAAAGATGCTCACTGAGCAAGGCAAAAAAATCAGGTAAGAGTTTGCAGTGGAGAGGCTTGCAGTGTGTGTAAAGATGTGTGTGTGGAGAAAAGGAAATAGAGTGAACCCTTGAACAATGTAGGGGTTAGGGCACTGACCCGCCCATACAATTAAAGATCCATATATAACTTTTGAATCTTCAAAAATGTGCCTACTAATGGCCTACTGATGATCAGAATGCTTACTGATAGCATAAACAAAATGTGTATCCATTAACAAATTTTATGTTATATGTATTAAATAGTAGAGAAAGGAAAATGTTAGTAAGAAAGTCATAAGGAAGAGAAAATATATTTGCTATTCCTTAAGTGGAAGTGGATCATCATAAAGGTTTTAATCCTTGTCTTTATGTTGAGTGAGATGAGAAGAAGGAGGAAGAGGAGGAGTTCGTCTTCCTCTCATGAGTGACAGCGGCAGAAGAAAATCTGTGGATAAGTGGACCCTCGCAGCTCAAACCCATGTTGTTCAAGGGTCAGCTGTAAATGGCTTCTGAAAAAGATGACTGTTTCTTAAAGTGGTGTTTTACATATGTAATCCTAGGTAAAGAAGTTAAGTTGTTAACGAACAAGCCATATTCTGGTCTTAGTCTTACTATTTAGATTTTGCTGTCCCTGGATTAGCATCAACTCAAATATTATTGACTCATTTTAGAAAAGGAAAATTTATTATTCCAAATTCTTGAATATTTATTAATGGGGAAATCAAAAGTCTTGTTTCTCTGTGGTTTGATTTGAGGAAAGAGGTCAAGCGAAGCATTTTAAGTACATCAAGTTGTATCTTTTTGGTTTCTGGTCACACTGAATAAAGACAAAAGGTCTTAAAAGAGAGGCCTTGAAGAGCAAGATCAAGTAATAAACCTGTGTGCTGGTTACTGTTTTGCTGAGTTAGCTCTTATATACTCAGGGTGGAAAAGACTGCTGAAAGTGTTCTTTTCATAAAGCTATTCATGTTTTGAAATATGAATCAGAGCAGCAGCTGTTCCTGCCACTTGCCATTTGGGCATTGGTCTGCTCTTGGGAGGATATTAAGCAGAATGGCAAAGTTGAGGGACTCCGTTTTACTAGCTTATTCTCCATGATGTTGGATAAAGTGTTTGAGGAACGTACAAATAGGGCCATTGGGTGATGAATGTGGTGACCCTCAAGGTACTTTGCATCTGTCCTGCTCACCTTTGGGTCCCTGTTCTGGAACTCTCATATTACTTAGGAGTCAGAGAAGATATCCTATGAGTTATCCCTGGTAGGGCAACTGCTGCCTGTTTTGTGGGGAGGCTGGTTCACTAGCAGTTGCATTGATGTGACACTGTAAGTCAGAGAGACAGGGTAACTCATTAAATAGAATTAGTTTGTTTACCAGGATGGTAATGTTTGTGGACAAAACTGTTAATTTCTGTTCATAAAAGTTTTAGACATCAACCTTATGCTTTTGTCTGAAGACAAAAGCATCATCTGATGAGAAAATAAGCCAAACAGTGTTCCTAGAGCCAGCCAGAGTACTTGTGCTGGACTGGATGCAGAATCCTAATCTCTGGCTGGAATGTCCCAGCTACTAGTAGTGGTGAAAGAAACTTAGATGATGAAATCAGGGGGCTACCCTAATTGTATTAGTGTCAGCAGTTATGTCAGCTGCACTTTTATTTCTTCCTTCCTTTCTTTCCTATGCTTCCTTTCTTCTCTCACTCCTTCCTCCAATCTATAGTTTGTGTTTGTCAAATATATAGAATCAAAATACTATTTTGTGGTGGGACCAGCATTTCTGTGATATGATTTTCATGTTTATTGAGAATCTTAGATGAATTGAAGATAGATGATGAGAAAAGTCATTGACTTTATTTTAAATTTTACATAAGAAGTCTACTTTTAGTTACTTATTCCAGTTTTACAGAGGATATTAAGCTGTGCTTTTAAAGCCATCATTTTGCTACTGAGAACATTTGTAGGCCTGCAAGTGAAAAGGATGTGTTAAACAACGTTTTATGATTTTTCTAAAAAGAAACTGCTTTCTCTATTCAGTCCACATGTGAAAAAATCTAATGTATTCGTAATGCCCTCTTTCACCATATAAATGTTTAGGAGATGAGTGGCAATCATAATAGAGAAAGAAAAATGCCTTTCATGTCTTAGTTATCCTTAGGGAAGGGAAGGATTAATTTGACATACCTCTCTTGTAACCCGTTGATCAGCCTAGGTTAACCAGACATCTTGGAAAATCAGTCCAGTGTTAAATAAGTGGATGTGGAGTGAAGAGCATCATGACTGTAGTGCAGCTTGAAGGAAGACAGGACCTTAAGGGAAATGTCAAAGGAAATAAGAGAGATGGGAAAAATGATCTGAAAGGAAAAAGGATAAGACAAATGAATTTTTTGTTTCTGATCTGATTAAAATTAGAATTTTATCTATGAGGACATGATATAAACTACTGTTGTAGGATGATTTCTGTGACACTGCTTGGGAAAAGTAATTATTTGATGAAAGGTTTATGAAAAATATATAATTATACATATATGAATACTTTTCAGTTCTACATTTTTTATTGAAGTAATTGTGTGAATAAGACCAAAGACTTTTCATGAGAGAGCTTTTCATTGCTTCACATAATTGTTAACATAGTTCAAATACTTTTATAAATTTATTAATAATTTAATTATGTAGGATCAAAATAAGAATTATTAATTTTCAGTCTAGTTTTTCCCTATTTGTAAAGTTATTTATAGTCCATCTTTCACCTTTCATAATTAAAGGAAAATATATTAATATATTTAGTTTTTACTAAATATATGTTGAAATTTCACATAAACTTTGTAACAAATTATGTAAATCTTCCCAATTTGAATTAAATGAAAAGGACCTATTCTTCAAAATAAATGAACCATAGACAATCAATATTTTTCTGTGTGAATTTTTTTTATTGAAAGAGATTGTAGAAACTTGGTGATTTCCTTGTAATGTGTTACTTTTCACAGAAGAATGCAAATTTTCCCCTTACGAAGTTAGGAAATATAATATATACCATAGATTGCCTAAGCTTTTTTCCCCTTTTTTTTTTTAAGGGCAAAAATGTCTGTGTTGAACAAGAGATGGCTTTAGCAGTTACCTCGTAGTTTTGATGAAAATAAATCTGTATTTTACAGTTTGCAGTAAATTTAGTCCCCTTTCATCAACATCTGTGGAGCTTCCCACGGTGTTCAATTGAAAGTAAACTGGCCTGGGACTTCTGGAGTTTAGTAGGTCTTTGTGCCCCCAGGACCCCAGCCCCATGCCTTAGCCCATCCAGAAATGTGGTGACCATATTCCCACCACACCCCCTGTGAAAATGTGCCAGTGTTGGACCATATGATTGGTCCCATCAATTAAGTTACGCCCAAGTGGTGCCAAGAAAATCGCAATCTTGTCCATAAACAGTCTTGTCTGGCTTCCAAGGCCCATGATATTTTAGAGACATGCCTGTTTCCTTTTACTTTGCAACCCCATAGTCATCAACAAGCTCACGAAACTAAGATTATATAATAAAGCACATGACCATTTCCATGAACAAGAAAACCTCCATTTAGAATGTCCATGAAAGTCACTGGCTTAGACTTCTTTAAGTGGCCAAGATATCAAATTTGCTTCAGTAGCCCAGAATGCCTATATAGCTTACCCTAACTTCTACTTGATGTTAAAAGGATTTTAAATGACAACAATCTTATGACCATAAGAGCCACAGATATTTTTTATTTTTCCTTCCCAATTTTGGATTGATTATTATGAAGGCCTTTTTCATTGTAAGAGCAGAGATAGTGGTTCCCATTGAGTAATTTAAAAGGGGTAGAGATGCCTGTATCCCAAAGCACTTTTGGGAGGCTTGAGCAGGGGGATCAGGAGGTCAGGAGATTGAAAGGATCATCCTGCTTAACATGGTGAAACAAACAACACCGTCTCTACTAAAAGTACAAAAAAATTAGCCGGGTGTGTGGTGGCACCTGAGTCCCCAGCCTAACCTCGGGAAAGGCTGGAAGCAGGAGAAATGGCGTGAACCCAGGGGGCAAAGCTTTGCATGAAGCCGAGAATCCCATGGCCACTGCACTCCAGCCTTGGGTGACCCAGAGCGAGACTCCCATCTCAAAAAAAAAAAAAAAAGGGGGGGGTAGAATTTTTTTTCTTTTTTATAATTAATTAATTCTTGATTTTCTTTCTATAAATCATTATTGCTTGAATTATCACAGAAGTCATATGAATTTATTAAATACCTTTCAACTTATTATTTTGTTTTTGAGATGGAGTTTCACTGTTGTCACCCAGGCTGGAGGGCAGTGGCATGATTTCAGCTCACTGCAAACTCTGCCGCCTGGGTTCAAAGCGATTCTCTTGCCTCAGCCTGCCAAGTAGCTGGGGCTGTAGGCACACACCACACCTGGCTGATTTTTGTATTTTTGGTAGAGATGGGGTTTTGCCATGTTGGCCAGGCTGGTCTCGAACTCCTGACCTCAAGTGATCCACCTGCCTCGGCCTCCCAAAGTGCTGGGATTACAGGCGTGAGCCACCGCACCTGGCTTCAACTTCTTTGAGTGACTAACTGATGTTATGTATTGCTTTCATGTTAATGTTCTACCACATCCTTCTATTAATAACTTACTGAGAAATTTGTTGCTAGGTACTGAGCATATAAGGATGAATAAATCTAATTCTCAGAAGTTTATAGTTATGAAGAAATCACTATTAACAGATCAATCAATGAATGAATTCCATTTAATGTGATAGCATGCTAAGACAAGTAGAGTAGCAGTAAGAATACAAGGAGTAGTTAGCTGTCCAGGAGATATTTTAAACTTTTTACAAGCTGAAATATCTTGCATATTTTTAAAAATAAATATTTTCATTTATTTTTTATATACTGTCTAAACACATCTAGCTGCCTGTGGTATTTGCAGTCTAATAATGTTTTACAGTCCTGTGTAATATGGCTATAGGTTTAAATACATGTTATTTTTACTTAGAAATTGATTCTTTGAAGATACTTGAAAATATAAAATATTTTGTCCATCTAACTAACTGGATTTTTTTGTTGTTGTTGTTGAAATTTCACTCTGTCACCCAGCTTGGAGTGCAGTGGCGTGATCTTGGCTCACTGCAAGCTCTGCCTCCTAGATTGAAGTGATTCTCCCACCTCAGCCTCCCAAGTAGCTGGGATTACAGGCATGCACCATCACGCCCAACTAATTTTTGTATTTTTAGTGGAAACGGGGTTTCATCATGTTGACCAGGCTGATCTCAAACTCCTGACCTCAGGTGATCCACCCACCTTGGCTTCCCAGAGTGCTGGGATTACAGGCATGAGCCACCACATTAGGCCAGGATTTTCCTGAGTTTCATGGATAAATGTGATTCAGATAAACAAAGTTCAGTCTTCTTAGATTTGTTATGTTTTTGGGTGGAGGAAGAGTCAAGGCTTGCAAATTGGTAAAGCAATAAAGTTACATACTTCTGACGAGAATAGAAACTAGGCCAGTTGAAATTATCTCGTATAGTATTTGAATAACGAGATAGACATTATTTAGCAGTTTCATGTCAGCTTTGTAATACTTTTATAAAATACAGATACCACTATTCATATCCATAACCATTCATTGAACAAATAATTATAATATATAGCATTCTTTCCCAGGCTACTGTTGTAGGTCCAGGGGATACCTCAGTGAAGACAACAGCTGAAAATTCCTGGTCTTATGGAATTTACATTAATTAACTAATTAATTGATTAATTAATAGACTTCAAGATAATCTGAATTGGAGATTATAACCCCATTTGTCTCCAATTTCAATGCTACTTGAAAAACCAGAGAACAGCTGTAGCATAGGTTATTGTATCAGAATTTCAAAGTTATAGCTGCCACTATTTGGCCTTGAATTAGCCAGCACTTTTGATTTTCTCAAAGAATGTGGTGTGTTTCTTTGCACTTTGCACTGGGGCTGCCTTCTCGAAAAACATGGTGGCAGGATAGTGGGTATGGGTTATTTGTATAACTGGTCAAATGAATGAAACTTTTGATGGAAGAGAGGAAAACTAAAGAAAGTATGTGCATTCACTCACATCTATGTTCAACCTATTGTGTGGAGTTGCTAGTAATCTCCCAGATCAAAGGTGTCTGTTATGCTCCTAGAAAGTGGCCACCTTCATCCCAGATTGGCTTTATCTTGCCTACAGCATATTGGTATGGTGGAAAGAACAGAATACTGGGTTAAAGCCTGTGCTTTAGGTGCTTTGTAAAGCCTCTTTCGGTCATACCACTCTAGGACGCATTCCTTATAAACTGTTGTCACAGGCATTCCTGTGGTCTGAGGAAAAAACTCTTAACTATTGATGAACTCATTGTCACTGACCATCAGGGTGATTTTTGGCTTCTGGTTCTAGTATTAGTTACAGGAAATTCTTTGAGCTTAGTTTTTACAATGAAGTTCGTGTGAACAATTAAATAAGGATCTTGCTTATAAATAATTTTCATTTTATTGAGCTCATTAGCCATTACATTCCAAGAGCCATTCAATAGCATCATAAAAATTATTCAGACAGAAAGGTGAAATTATGTATAATTTTAACTAAATCTCCCATATTATAATATGCCAGAATGTAATATTCGAGAGTTAGTTGCAAATTGAATTCTTTCTTTCTGATATCATTCTTCATAATCTTGTTGACTATTTAAAAATCAAAACAGTGTCAGTAGTCATACAGTTTCTATTCTGGGCCTGGTAGTTGGATTTGGTTAAGCGATGGGAAAACTAGATTTGGGCACAATCTATAATTACTCTCCTCAGAATGGAAAAGGTAGTTTTGGGACATGGTTTTATAGAGGACTGCATTGATGTTTGCACGAGACCATCTGAGCTGATCCTTCTTACTCACCTCTTTGGGTGGCCTCAGTGTCACAGGTCACATGTACGATGGAAAATGTGACTGTAACCTGTCAAACATTTCCTCATTCACATTCATAAGACAAGGTCTATTATTCTGCATTAGAAAAATTGTTCCCCTGAGATGTTTTCGTAAGCTCTTTCATATATATATATTTTTTTCCGAAGAAGGGAAGGCCGTGATGAACAGCAGGCTTCAGAAACAGAGTAGCAGTTCAGCCCTTATTTGCCTTAAAAAAAAGAAAAGTACAAAGTGTTCTTTAATTCTGGCTTTTGGAAAGTTCTAGGAAATTAAATGAACACTTTTTTTTTCACTAGGAATTGTATGAGTGAATTCATCAGAACTGCTGCTTCTAAGAAGGACTCTGATAGTTTTAGAAATCTAGGTGTTTATTCCTTTGCCTGGAAAGCCTCACCAGAGATGTTGACTCTACAACGTATCTCATTCATTAGTTTTTGTGGACAGCAAGTGCCTCATCAGGATTTGTTTTTTTTTTTCACTTCTTACCATATTTCCCTTCAGATGGATAGACTAGCCCCACCCAGTTGGTCCAGGCCTTTTCGCCACCAAAGATTATTTATCTAACCGGAACAATTACCCTGCTGACACCATGATTTGGAAATTTTTATTCAGAACTGACTCACTAAAATGATTCCTTAATAAAAAAAACCCTTTTCCTTGTGCTTTTAATAAGCGTGATTTAAAACTGTCACCAGAAGTTCTGATCAGCATGTGATAAACCAAAGAAACCTGCCTTTTCAGTGAGCCTATCATATTTTTCACAAGTGAAATGCATAATTAAATGTAAAAAAATATTGAATATAGTAACAAATCATTTGATTACCTCCAGTGACCCTCCTCAGAATGTAACACTGCCACATACAAACAGAATTCCACAGGTCCTTGAGGTATAGCCCATACTAGGGACTCTTTATTGTATCCACAGTGGAATTTCCAACCTGTTTTTGGGACAGAACACTGTGCAAACATTTTTGGTATAATTTCTAAATGAAGAATTCCTACCTTAAGAAGCAGTTGGAAGACTGGAAGATCTTTAAGTTCTATTTAAACCATTAAGGTTTTATGGATGTTTAAATATTTGTAGTTTTAAAACAGGAGAAGTTAGTAGACATTTAACAAATGAGCCTTCTTTTTATTTTCTGTTTATGTATTTTGTTTACTTTGTCAACCTCCTAGAAGGTTATCATAACATATTTAGGAAAATTGTGGGATGATAGTATTGGGAAGGCAGAATTCCAAAATGCTATCAGTGTACCTTGTCCTATATCCAGCTTGATTTTAAAATGTAAAACAGAGTAAAATAAGGGAAAGTAACTCTGAACATCTGGAGTACGGACATAAATTTTGCATCGTGACTCACAAAACATGTAAGCAAATAGTTGAAGGTTGTAAAGAGCTTTTTTCAAAAAAATCTGTTAATCCTTGTCACTATGTATAATAGCAAGAAGCTGCAAAATGGAAAAAGTACTCTAAATAGTTTAGAAAGGGGCCCAATTGTACTTATAGTTTCTTTGTATAACTGTTGAATTGGGATGCTTGATTTAATTAAACATTCTTAATAGTTTATTGCTAAACTAGGTCTGGATATTTCCATAATACAAGAAGCAAAACATTGTTTGAACAGTTTTGGTAGGATGCATGCGGTGAATGTTTTATATTCTTTAATGGCCTCACATACCCAAGAAAACTTCTGTTAAGTACCCTGGTCAGGACATATTGTCTCCATGGTCTGTGATCATGGAAATTTCTGTTGTTGTGTCCCCTTTAAAGCATGTGGTATCTGAAATCTAATGTGAAGTTGCGAAAACCTCTAAAGAATGAAGTTTATGTCATCATGTATTATAAAAGAGGTTTTAAAAAATAGTACTTTTGAATTTCTTCTTTTTCACATTTTACCAAGTATACTCAGTATTCATGAATAGTTCTTGTATATACTCTTATTTGTTTTTATTCTTCCTTGGTTAATTTAAACGGTTCTGAAGATCAGGTTGTTTCATTTGAGTAGATTATTCTACTTTTTTTGAACTTTGCCTGGGTCTATTCTTAATTGATGACTGAAGCCTAAGCTTTTTTATCATCTAATGTTCCATGAAAGGCTTTATTTTTTTCATATTTGAGAGAGGAAAATAGCAAATAGTGTTGAATTTTTTGTTTTTGTTTTTTTTGCTTCAAGATAGTGAAGAGATTATCCTAACTTGATCACATTTGTGTCTATCAACAAAAGAAACAATACATTTTTGCCTAATCATATCAGTTAAATGGTTAAAAATGATCTTTTGAAATTTGACTCTATCAAAGTATTTGAATGTTAGTTTTGACCAAGTTCCCAGGGAGCCCAACATTGATAATTATTGGCCTCAATCTAGATTGACTGTATAGTTTTTTAAATACTTTTGATGTAGCTGCAAATACAAATAATTTCTGGCTTTTATTGGACTCTATTGATTTTACTTGCATTACAAGATAAAATTAGAAAAGCAACCCAGTAAGTGTTGACTTTAAATCAACATTTGTTTTAATGTGAAAATGTGTGCTTCTTTATATTAAGTGATTATTAAAATATGCATTTATTTGAAAACACAGACGAACATTTATATTATACAAAAATGTATGTGAACAGGATAATTGCTGTGTACATTTATTGAACACTTATGTCTGCCAGGTGTTGGTCTAAAGCACCTTGTATGAAAAGCTTTTTACACAAACTACATCACTTAAATCCCTCAATAGTCCTCTGAGGAGATTTTATTATCAATCCCATGGTACATGTGAGGGAATGGAGGTGCACAGAAGTAAATTGTTCAAATGCTTTGAACCTGGCAGTGGCAAGCTAGAACTCTGAACTGCTACCTTATACTGCTTTTCTAAATCCTTTCTCTAAAAAGAGACATAGAAAGTATATAAATCAGTATACTTTATTGGGCACATTGTGTTGTTTAAAACTCCTTCTCTCCTTCTCTCTCTTTAATTGAGTCCCTGCAATAGAGTGGCAGGAACTGATAAATAAGACATGGTTTGTTCCTATTCTCAAGGAACTCTTAGTTAGGAGAGCACAGTCATGTCAACCAGTTATGTTATTGTATACTAAGAAGTAGATGCATAAAGGAAGAATTCTGAAAGCCCGCAAGATCTTTCTATGACCTTATTTTAGTTATTTTCCTCTGTAGGATCTTATCATGGTGACAGATAGCTGATTCTTTTTTAAGCATTTGCATAATAAAAGTTAATTTTCATAGTTGAAAGAGAAGAACTAAAAGGTTGCTAGGCTTTGCATGTTGAAATTCTGGATATTCTTCATGTGATGACGGAACATTGATGAGCTTTGGCCATCAGTTCCGGGAAATTGCTCATCATGGCCAACCAGTGTCTGATATAATTAATTTTAATACATATTTTGGGGATTAGCCAGTTACATGTGCCAGAATTTTTTATAAACTCACATTGACTCATCAGCATGCATATATATCTCTATGCATTTGACTGTATTCTGTTATTTTTCTTAAAACATTGGCATTCTCTTGTAATAATCTTGCATATTTTTTTTTCTGACTTTAGAGTCATAAAGTTTAGTGTAATAAATTACTGTGCAAGTAGATATAAAATGATCGGTCCTTTGGGATATTAGGCATAACATGATGGTTATGTTGGTAATTATTTACCCTTTACAACTAGCTCAAAATTATTTACCCTTTACAACTAGCTCAACAAAAACATTGTCTTTATGCAGTCTGCAGCTAATCAAGGCATCACAAAAAGAACTAATATTTTTAGAGGTCCTTAATTTCTAATTTGGTCCAAGATACCTCAGTTAAAGCCTCAAGATGGTAGCCAGATGGATTAATTTAAAGGTGACAAAAGCCATATTAAAAACAAATAAAATTAAACAAAATAAGCTGGAATCAAGGAGGGATATAAAATTGAAATCCAACAGTAATCACAAAGTGTATATTGGGTTATGTAGCTAAAATAGAAGTCCTAGTTCACTGAATTTCAGGACTGGAGAGCTTTGTGGTAGGCAGAATAGTGGTCTCCTAAAGTGTCCACATCTGAATCCCCAAAACCTACAACTATGTTACCTTACATAGCAAAAGGGACTTTGTAGATTTGATGAAGGTGAGGATTTTGAGATGGGGAGAATTTCTTGGATTATTGGGTGGGCTCAGTGTAATCAGTAGGGTCATTATAAGAGGGAGGCAGGAGGATCAGAGTTAGAGAAGGAGATGTGACAGTGGAAGCAGAAGTTGGGGTGATGTAGCCCCCCACCAAGGAAAGAGGGAAGGCTGCAGAAGTTGGAAAAGGCGTGGAATGGAGTTTGCCCTAGAATCTTCAGAAGGAATTCAAAATTTTTAAAAAAATTTCAATAGGTTTTTGGGGAATAGGTGTTTGGTTGCATGGAAAAGTTTTTTAGTGGTGATTTCTGAGATTTTGGTGCACCCATCACCCAAGGAGTGTACACTGTACCCAATGTGTACTCTTTTATCCCTTGCCACCCCCATCCTTTCCCCTGAGTCCCTAAAGTTCAATTATCGTTCTTATGCGTTTGTGCCCTGATAGCTTAACTCCCACTTAGAGTGAGAAAATATAATTTTCCATTTGATTTTCCATTCCTGAGTTACTTCACTTAGAATACTAGTCTCCAGTTCCATTCAGGTTGCTGTGAATGCATTTGTTTCATTCCTTTTTATGGCTGAGATACCACATTTCATTTATCTACTTAGTGATTGATGGGCATTTGGGCTGGTTCCATATTTTTTTTTTTTTCATTTTTTTATTATACTTTAAGTTCTAGGGTACATGTGCATAACGTGCAGGTTTGTTACATATGTATATTTGTGCCATGTTGGTGTGCTGCACCCATCAACTCGTCAGCACCCATCAATTCATCATTTATATCATGTATAACTCCCCAATGCAATCCCTCCCCCCTTCCCCCTCCCCATGATAGACCCCAGTGTGTGATGTTCCCCTTCCCGAGTCCAAGTGATCTCATTGTTCAGTTCCCACCTATGAGTGAGAACATGCGGTGTTTGGTTTTCTCTTCTTGTGATAGTTTGCTAAGAATGATGGTTTCCAGCTGCATCCATGTCCCTACAAAGGAT
>NW_016812359.1:15521-32842 GCF_001698545.2 Rhinopithecus bieti | reverse complement strand
ACCCGATTTTCCAGGTGTTGTGTGTCTCAGTTCCCCTGGCTAGGAAAAGGGACTCCCTTCCCCTTCCGCTTCCCAGGTGAGGCGATGCCTCGCCGTGCTTCAGCTCTCGCTGGTCAGGCTGCAGCAGCTGACCAGCACCGATTGTCCGGCACTCCCTAGTGAGATGACCCCAGTACCTCAGTTGAAAATGCGGAAATCACCGGTCTTCTGTGTCGCTCGTGCTGCGAGTTGGAGACTGGAGCTGTTCCTATTCGGCCATCTTGCTCCGCCCCCCCGATTCATTTTCTTTATTGGCCTGTTCAGTGAATCAGTTTCTTCCTGGTTCAGTCTTGGGAGGGTGTATGTGTCCAGGAATGTATTCAACTCTTTTAGATTTTCTAGTTTGTGTGTATAGAGATATTTGATAAAAAAGAATATCTGCACATGCACACGTATGCTTATTGCAGCACTATTTACATTAGCAAGGACTTGGAATCAACCCAAATGTCCATCAGTGACAGACTGGATTAAGAAAATGTGGCACGTATACACCATGGAATACTATGCAGCCATAAAACGGATGAGTTCGTGTCCTTTGTAGGGACATGGATGCAGCTGGAAACCATCATTCTCAGCAAACTATCGCAAGAACAGAAAACCAAATACTGCATGTTCTCTCTCATAGGTGGGTATTGAACAGTGAGATCACTTGGACACAGGAAGGGGAACATCACACACTGGGTCCTATTGTGGGGAGCAGGGAGAGGGGAGGGATAGCATTAGGAGGAATACCTAATGTAAATGACGAGTTAATGGGTGCAGCACACCAACATGGCACAAGTATACATATGTAACAAACCTGCACATTGTGCACATGTACCCTAGAACTTAAAGTATAATAATAGAGAAAAGAATATCTGTCATTTGATATATTTTTCCTCCAATTAAAAGACCTCTAATAGTAGTTTAGGGTCTTCATTATTAGTTTTAAATATGTAGAAAACTATTTCTCACTTACCTGGGCAAAATAAATGGCTATCTATAGCTCTTTTCAGGTCTTCTTTTCAGGAAAAGGTCAAGTCTTGTGCTCTTTAACCTCTTCCCTGATGTGCCTATATGAAGAGTGGGGAGGCCTGGCTTGGCAGCAGTTCATGTGAAAAATAACAACGCATCTTAAATGATCATAATTTTTGTGTGAGGCAGCAGTGTGTTGTGGTGGCCGTAAATGCTAATACAAGCTTAGGCTTTGTCAATGAAAGATGTGAGGATATGGTTTTCTTCCTGTGCCTTATGCATCTAGATCATGTCTGGCACACTGTATTCACTTTGAGGGACTGAGACTGAAGCTGGGCATTGACAATATAGGATACAGATGACTAGGACAGCAGTAGGTCAGGAAGTCTGTCATTCATTAAATATTTGAAAGGACTGAGGGTGTTTTGCTTAGGAGGAATCCAAGGTATATTAGTCCATTTTTGTGCTGCTGATAAAGACGTACATGAGATTGGGCAATTCACAAAAGAAGGAGGTTTAATGGACTTGCAGTTCCACATGGGTGGGAAGGCCTCACAATCAAGGCAGAAGGCAGGGAGGAGCAAGTTACATCTTACATGGATGGCAGCAAGCCAGAAAAAGAGAGCTTGTGCAGGGAAACTCCTTCTTATAAAACCATCAGGTCTCATGAGACTTATTCACTGTTATGAGAACAGCACAGAAAAGACCTGCCCCCATGTTTCAGTTACCTCCCACTGGGGCCCTCCCACAACACGTGGGAATTCAAGATGAGATTTCAGTAGAGACACAGCCAAACTGTATCATTCCACCTCTGGCCCCTCTGAAATCTCATATCCTCACATTTCAAAACCAATCATGCCTTCCCTACCATCCCCCAAAGTATTAACTCATTTCAACATTAACTCAAAAGTCCACAGTCCAAAGTCTCATAGGAGACAAGGCAAGTCCCTTCTGCCTATGAGCCTGTAAAATCAAAAGCAAGTTAGTTACGTAGATACATTTGGGTAAATACACCCATTTCAAATGGGAGAAATTGGCCAAAACAAAGGGACTACAGGCCCCATGCAAATTTGAAATCCAGTGGGGCAGTCAAATCTTAAAGCTCAAAAAATGATCTCCTTTGACTGCATGCCTCACATCCAGCTTACAATGATACAAAAGATGGGTTCCCATGGTCTTGGGCAGCTCTGCCCCTGTGGCTTTACAGGGTACAGCCTCCCTCCTGGCTGCTTTCATGGACTGGCATTGAGTTTCTGCAGATTTTCCAGGTGTGCGGTGTAAGCTGTTGGTGGATCTACCACTCTGGGGTCTGGAGGATGGTGACCCTCTTCTCACAGCTCCACTAGGTGGTGCTCGAGTAGGGACTTTATGTGGGTGATCCGACCCCACATTTTCCTTCTGCACTGCCCTAGCAGAGGTTCTCTATGAGGGCCCCACCCCCACGGCAAACTTCTGCCTGGGCATCCAGGTGTTTCTATGCATCTTCTGAAATCTAGGTGGAGGTTCCCAAACCTCAATTCTTGACTTCTGCACACACGTAGGCTCAACACCATGTGGAAGCTACCAAGGCTTGGGGCTTCCACCCTCTGAAGCAACAGCCCAAGCTATACCTTGGCCCCTTTTAGTCACGACTCAAGTGGCTGGGACACAGGGCACCAAGTCCCTACACTGCACACAGCAGAGGGACCCTGGGTCTGGCACATGAAACCATTTTTTCCTCCTAAACCTCTGGGCCTTTGATGGGAGGGGCTGCTGCAAAGGTCTCTGACATGCCCTGGAGACATTTTCCCCATGGTCTTGGGGATTAACATTAGGCTTCTCATTACTTATGTAAGTTTCTATAGCTGGCTTGAATTTCTCCTCAGAAAATGGGATTTTTCTTTTCTATCACATTGTCAGGCTGCAAATTTTCCAAACTTTTATGCTCTGTTTGCTTTCTAAAACTGAATGCCTTTAACAGCACCCAAGTCAGCACTTGAATGATATGCTGCTCAGAAATTTCTTCTGTGAGATATTCTAAATTATCTTGCTCACGTTCAAAGTTCTGCACACCTCTAGGGCAGGGGTAAAATGCCATCATTCTCTTTGCTAAAACATAACAAGAGTCACCTTTGCCCTAGTTCCCAACAAGTTCCTCGTCTCCATCTGAGACCACCTCAGCCTGGATTTCATTGTCCATAACATTATCTGCATTTTGATCAAAGCTGTTCAACAAGTCTCTGGGGAGTTCCAAACTTTCCCACATTTTCCTGCCTTCTTCTGAGCCCTCTAAACTGTTCCAACCTCTGCCTGTTACCCAGTTCCAAAGTTGCTTCCACATTTTTGGGTATCTTTTCAACAGCACCCTACTCCCAGTACCAGTTTACTATATTAGTCCATTTTCATGCTGCTGATAAAGACATACCTGAGACTGGGCAATTTATATAAGAAGGAGGTTTAATGGACTTACAGTTCCACATGGCTGGGAAGGTCTCACATTCATGGCAGAAGGCAAGGAGGAGCAAGTCACATCTTACGTGGATGGTGGCAGGCAAAAAAAGGAGAGCTTGTGCAGGGAAACTCCTTCTTATAAAATCATCAGGTCTAGTGAAACTTATTCACTATCATGAGACCAGCATGGGAAAAGATCTGCCCCCATGATTCGATTACCTTCCACCAGGTCCCTTCTACAACACATGGGAATCAAGATGAGATTTGAGTGGGAACACAGCCAAACCATATCACTAGGATAGCTGACAGGAATCTGCAAATGAAAGAGGTTGTAGATTCTTTATGGTTCCAGATGGCACAACTATAGACCTTGGAAAACAATGAGATGGAGTTTCTCTTTGGGTATATATATACCCAAGAGATTATATATATATACACACACACACACACGTATAATTTATTTATCTTTGGCTTAATATGAATACATTATATATTACATAATATGTAACATATTAAGACTGAATATATTAATATATGAATATATATGGCAAATCCTCAAATAATGTCATTTTGTTCAGTATCATTTTGTTACCACTTTGATGAGAAAAAAAAAAACAATTCCCAGCTGGGGCTATCGTCACTGTGGGGTCTGCACATTCTCACCATGCCTGCATGGGTTTTCTCTGGATTCTCTGCTTTCCTCTCATATCTCCAAGACGTTCATGTTAAGTGAATTGGTGTGTCTATGTGGTCCCAGTCTGAGTGAATGTGGGTGTCTGGGAGTGCACACTGCAATGAGATGGTGTCCTGTCCAGATCTGGTTCCTGCCTTGGGTAAATAATTATTGTATTTGATCTTATTAATCTTTCCTAACTGTATGTATAGCTCACATTTATTTCAATGTTTACTATTAGAAGTGTTTTGGTCTTTATTTAGAAGTTTGGGGATATTTTTGTGGCCAGAAATATGCTGTAGGAACTTAACTCTTGTTTATATCAATTAGTCTAGAGTAAAATTGGTTTCATTATATCTTGTTTCACTTAAAGTTGCACTTTCTAAAAATTTGCACTTTCTAAGAACTTATGGATATGTGAGGACTTACTGTATATGAATGAATATATTACTATATGAATATATATGCATACATACACAATATACACATACTTGCACACACATGCACACACACATATGTGTGTGTGTCTGTGTGTATATATATATATGTAGTCTAGTAATGGATTAGACCTTAGAAGGGTCACTGAAGGTATTTAAGCTGAGGCTGGATGGATCTCTTCCAAGAGATAGTATAAACTGCTTTTCTTTTTGGATTCATTCATTCATTAATTCATTCACTTCTTATGGAGCGTTTTCTATGTGCCACACACTGCTCCTAGTACTGTGGAGACAGATAAATACTGGGCAAGAAGTTGGATTAAAAAACTTTAAAGACCTCATTATATCTGTGGTCAAAAGAAGTTGCTTGATGCTTTGGTGTCCTTTACCCTAAGTGTAGAGCTCTGCTTGTGTATTACCCACTCTGTGTTTTAGATGCTCCTGTGTGTTCCCATCACATGTCTTCTGTGATGTGGAGTAATACTTTATATCATTCTCTGAGTGGCTGTAGGCTTTAACTTCGTGTGTATGACAATATTTTACCTCTGTACCTTTTTTGTTTTGCTTGCGACAAAGTCTCGCTCTGTCACCCAGGCTGGAGTGCAGTGGCACGATCTTAGCTCACGGCAATCTCCTCCTCCTGGGTTCAAGCGATTCTCCTGCCTCAGCCTCCTGAGGAGCTGGGATTACAGGCACCAGCCATCGTGCCTGGCTAATTTTTGTATTTTTAGTAGAGATGGGGTTTTGCTATGTTGGTTAGGCTGGTCTTGAACTCCTGACCTCAAGTGATCTGCCTATCTTGGCCTTCCAAAGTGCTGGGATTACAGGCATGAGCCACCGTGCCCAGTCATCTCCCTACCTTTGAACAAAGAGGTTAAAGTTGAATGTGAAGTCAGCTTGTGATAGAATAATGTTGATTTTTCATGGGAAACATTTAATTCCAGGCTAGGTGAATAGGTTTTTAAAGATTCAATATTTACCAGAAAGTATGGGAGAGCACAATGCTTTTTAAATGTAAGGTGATATTATTTATTCACATTATTGGAAGTTCACTGCCCTGCAAGCGTATATGGAAGAGTCTGGCTCCAAAGTTATGCTTTTATTTTTCTGAGGAAAGTTATAGTTTCTCCACACTAAGATACCGAATCTTCAACTTCAATATTTGTAAATTGACTATATATCTGGACTACTTCTGTTTCATTCTGTAGAGATCAGATAGTATCAGAAAAAAGCAGAGATGCAAAGAGCAAAGTGTGCAGATTTAGAGGTGATATTGGGGTCTCTGTACATTATGTCCTGTCAAGTAAAGCCAGCTGTTCATTTGTTTCATGTCTAGGTTTGGAATTCACCCAGTTGCAGGCCGCATGCCTGGTCAGCTTAATGTGCTGCTGGCTGAGGCTGGAGTGCCATATGATATTGTGTTGGAAATGGATGAGATCAACCATGATTTTCCAGGTAAGTGATGGGGGCAATGGTGAAGTTTGAATATTCTTACTGTGAATAAAGCAGTGCAGATTTGGGATATAAATTGTAGATTCAGTGAAGACTGACTAGTCAGATGAAAAAGAACTTATACCTGGTAGATATTCAGTTGAAATTAAATAAGTGAAAGATAGTATTGAATAAGGTACAAAAGATTCATAAACAGCACAGGTAAATTTTTTTCCCCTGTGAAGAACTGAAGGATGGTGAAAACCTTGGGGTATAGTATAGAAATACTGAAGACTGGGAATCTGGGCAGACCTGGCTTTTGAATCCAGATCCTGATTCTCAGTAGCTTGTTACCCAACCTCAGGCTCTTCGTTTATGAGTGCTTCTGTTGATAATTTAGTGTCTGATTCTTGCCAGTCTCTGAGATTTTACTGGTTTCTGATTGTACTAATGTATGACTGGTGAAGTAGTTTTCTCTTTCTTTTCTTTTTAAAAAGTACTAGAATTTCCCTAGATAAGGTGCTGTACTTTATAGCTGTCATAGGGTAGATGTTGAATGGTAATGACATTTGGCCCAAGCCTATGCTTGTTAAAATTAAACCATTTCCCTCTGGCAAATATCCACTGTAAACTTAAAAAATGCTGTTTATTAGAAAAAGTAATGAAATTATGTATATGTCTAGATTCACATGGCATTTTTTGGCAACATTCTAAGGTAGTTTATATTGCAGTTCTTAAAGAGGAAACTTAGGCCTTTTAAATTTTATGTCCCTTTTCAGATTCTATTGTTGTTAAATTATGTGTAACACCAGCCAGTTCCAGGAATTATGGACATGACTTTAATGCAGATTTTGAGACCATTGTCTTGACATCAGACTGCATCTCAAGGGGTCATCTTATTTTATTTTTATGTATCTTTTTTAAACTTTTATTGTAGATTCATGGGTACATGTGCAGGTTTGTTACATGGTTATATTGTGGGATGCTGAGGGTTAGATGTAGTGAGCATAGTACCCCGCAATTTTTCAACCCTTGCCCATGTCCCTCCCACCCCATTCTGGTAGTCTCCAGGTTCTATTGTTGCCATATTTATGTCCCTGAGCACCCAGTGTTTAGCTCTCACTTATAAGTGAGAATGTGTGGTATTTGGTTTTCTGTTCCTGTGTTAATTTGCTTAGGATAATGACCTCCAGCTGTTTCCATGTTGCTGGAAAGGACATAATTTCCATCTTTTTTATGGCTGTGTAGTGTTCCATGGTGTATATGTACCACATTTTCTTTATCCAGTGCACCATTGATCGACATCTAGGTTGATTCTATGTCTTTGCTATTGTGAATAGTGCTGCAATGAACGTGCTAGTGAATGTGTCTTTTGGTAGAAAGATTTGTTTTCTTTTGGATATGTACGCAGTAGTGGGATTGCTAGGTCACGTAGAAGTTCTAAGTTCTTTGAGAAATCTCCAAATTGCTTTCCACAGTGGCTGAACTAATTTACATTTCCACAAACAGTGTGTAAATGTTCCTTTTTCTCCACAGCCTTGCCAGCATCTGTTATTTTTTTGACTTTTATTAATAGCCATTCTGACTGGTGTGAGATAGTAATTTCACTGTGGTTTTGCTTTGTATTTCTCTTATGTTTAGTGATGTTGAACATTTCTTCATGTTTGTTGACCACTTGTATGTCTTCTTTTGAGAAATGTCTGTTCATGTCTTTTGCCCATTTTTAAAATGTGTGTGTTTTTTTTGCTTGTTAAGTTCCTTATAGATTCTGGATATTAGACCTCTGTCCAATGCATGCATAATTTGTGAATATTTTCTCTCATTCTGTAGCTTGTCTGTTTACTCTGTTAGTTTCTTTTGCTAGGCAGAAGCTCTTTAGTTTAATTAGGTCTCACTTGTCAATTATTGCATTGTTGCAATTGCTTCTGAGGACTTAGTCATAAATTTTTCCCAAGGCTGATGTTCAGAATGGTGTTTTCTAGGTTTTCTTCTTCGATTCTTATAGTTTGAGGTTTAAGTGGTCATTTTAAAGGTTGAAAGTGGAATGCAAATTTTGTAAAATCATGTGACACTATAGCAAGATCATTTTGAGATCAAAAAAGGGTTATAAAGTCAGATTAGTTAGATTTATTGAGAGGGGAGAAGCATAATAATGCAGGCTGTAGTCAAGATAGTCAAGTTCAGGCCGGGCGCGGTGGCTCAAGCCTGTAATCCCAGCACTTTGGGAGGCCGAGACGGGCGGATCACGAGGTCAGGAGATGAAGACCATCCTGGCTAACCTGGTGAAACCCCGTCTCTACTAAAAATACAAAAAACTAGCTGGGCGACGTGGCGGGCGCCTGTAGTCCCAGCTACTCGGGAGGCTGAGGCAGGAGAATGGCGTGACCCCGGGAGGCGGAGCTTGCAGTGAGCTGAGATCCGGCCACTGCACTCCAGCCCGGGTGACAGAGCAAGACTCCATCCAAAAAAAAAAAAAAAAAAAAGATAGTCAAGTTCAAATGCAAAACCTACTGCTTTTTAGCTGTGTGACATTGGTTGAGTTGCTTCACCTCTCTGATAAAGTTCCTTGTAAAGTGCCTGGCACAAGTGTGAATCCTATGTTTTTGTTATTGTTATTATAAAGTAAAGATCACTATAATTTGTCTGAAAATATGTAAGAGTGACCTTTTGAGTTTTGTATTCTTTCTTTTTTCTTTTATTATATAGATACTGATTTGGTCCTTGTAATTGGAGCTAATGACACTGTTAATTCAGCAGCTCAAGAAGATCCCAACTCTATTATTGCAGGCATGCCAGTCCTTGAGGTCTGGAAATCAAAGCAGGTAAAGTTTCAGTCTTGTATTTCATTCTGATAATCAAAGGTTACTTAAAATATACACACAGAACTTTCTTTGATCATTTGATAAGAAATGATGATGCCTTCTAGGAGGTCCGGGACTGAGGGCATGTTTAGGGCCCAGTTTCCTATGTCCAGCTTCTGTCTGTTCTCTGGCCACCAGAGAACCTGAGTGAATGCCCTAATCACAAGTAGAACCAGATGAGATTATGTGGGTGGATTAACAAAATCTGTAACCACAGCTGAAAAAAGAGCTGTGAGCTTTTGTAATGAGTCTGGCTAAATTCCAGATGGAGTCCTGTGAAGCAGATGGCTTCCCTCTGGGACAGGGAGTCAGTATCAATCGCCTTCATATACCAAGATGAGCATATTTTTTTCATTTAACTTTCTGAAAGGGAATTTATAAGTTGTTATAGAGTGTCTAGCAGGAAGGTGATTTAGAAATCCAAACAATAACGTGGCATAAGGAAGCAAGCTTCACTCATGTATATTACTTCTGAAAAAGCTAATTGCTAGATTTTAGATAACTCAAAGGCTTGTAAATTTTCCTCTGCCTCAGCAGTAGGCACATTTTACCACCACTGAGGCTCCTCTGCATTTAAAAAATCATAATAACATAATGTACATTTCCATTTAATTTTGTTTCTTTTTATTATAAATATGAGAGTTTAAAACTTAGTATTTGTGATGAGTAGACATAAAATATACTTGTTCATGTGTGTATGAAAAGTTGTATCCGTAGTCAATATTTGAGAATTTGTGAAGTGCATTACTATACTAATGCTATAAGAAAAAGAATACATTTGCACTGCTTCTATTTTTTGATAGATTACGTGTCCTAGTAGACCACAGAAAAGCTTTTCATTTCATTAAGAACTGACTTGATATTCAGCAGGACAGCAATATCCATAACTCATGTCATTGTAAATGTCTATAACATATCAATATTATACATTGACTTACATCTTCCATTTTGATGCGTAAGAACATTCTGTTAGTCATTAGCTCTGTTATTGTGAGAAGCTGGATTGCTCTTTGGGCTTTTATCCTAGAACTTCCTGATATACTTTAAAGTCATAGAAAAGAATAACATAGTTTTCCCACCCAGCCTCATCTGTTTTAGAATTTGTAGTGGAAACTTATGCACTAAACTTGTTTTCTTTAGCACATTCATAGAAAAACACTTATTTTGCTGACTAGAAAATGGTATACATGGTCTTTATAGAGAAAAAAGCACTAAGAAGAAAATAATTGTAATCTTGTCACTCAGAGATAAATTATTAACACGACTTTTTCTCTAATGGATATAAGAATAAGGCCACACTTAAGTATTAAAGTTAATACAATGTAAACATATGTTAAAAATACTTCTTGTGTAAAGTCCCTGCACTAAATAATTAGTAGAGGTACATGCCTTGTTCAAAGGTAGTGAAGAACAATGTTTGTGTGCCTAACATGTCCTAGACAGGTCTGTTAAATACACTATGTCATTTTATCTCTGGTTCTCAGGTGATTGTTATGAAGAGGTCTTTGGGCGTTGGCTATGCTGCAGTGGACAATCCAATCTTCTACAAACCTAACACGGCCATGCTTCTAGGTGATGCCAAGAAAACATGTGACGCGCTCCAGGCGAAAGTTAGAGAATCCTATCAGAAGTAAATATTAAGGATCAAGCTGTTGGCTAATAAAGCCACCTCTGCAGTTGTGGGAACAGGAAAGTAAAGTATCAGTATACATGGTGATGTACATCTGTAGCAAAGCTCTTGGAAGAAAAGGAAGACTGAAGAAAGCAAAGCAAATACTGTATAGAGAGATTTTTCAAAAGCAGTGATCCCTCAATTTTAAAAAAGGATTGAAAATTCTAAATGTCTTTCTGTGCATATTTTTTGTGTTAGGAATCAAAAGTATTTTATAAAAGGAGAAAGAACAACCTCATTTTAGATGTAATCGTGTTGGATTTTTTATGCCTCCTCAGTAACCAGAAATGTTTTAAGAAACTAAGTGTTTAGGATTTCAGGACTTAAGATTATACATGGCTCTGAAATATCTGACACAATGTAAACATTGCAGGCACCTGCATTTTGTTTTTTTTTCAACAAATGTGACTAATTTGAAACTTTTATGAACTTCTGAACTGTCCCCTTGCGATTTAACCACAGTTCGAATTAACCATATCAAATCAGTTTTAATTTTTTAAACTGTACCTCAGAGTCTATATTTCAAGGGCATATTTTCTCACTACTATTTTAATACATTAAAGGACTAAATAATCTTTCAGAGATGCTGGAAACAAATCATTTGCTTTATATGTTTCATTAGAACACCAATGAAACATACAACTTGAAAACTAGTAATAGTTGTATTTTAGAAAATCCCATTTCTAATTGGAGATCTGTTTAATTTCAATCAACTTATAATGTGTAGTACTGTATTAAGTGCACTTGAGTGGAATTCAACATTTGACTAATAAAATGAGTTCATCATGTTGGCAAGTGTAGTAGCAATTATCTCTGGTGACAAAAGAGTAAAATCAAATATTTCTGCCTGTTACAAATATCAAAGGAAGACCCGCTACTATGAAATAGATGACATTAATCTGTCTTCACTGTTTATAATAGGGATGGACTTTCTTTTAAATCAGTGTGTGTTTTGAGGTCTTATGTAATTGATGACATTTGAGAGAAATGGTGGCTTTGTTTTAGCTACCTCTTTGTTCATCTAAGCACCAGTAAAGATCATGTCTTTTTATACAAGTCTAGATTTTCTTTGTGACTTTGCTACTGTGCCTAAAGCTCTAAATATAGGTGAATGTGTGATGAATACTCAGATTATTTGTCTCTCTATGTAATTAATTTGATACTAAGTTTCTCAAAAAATTATTAACACATGAAAGACAATCTCAAAATCAGAAAAAGAAGTAGTACAAATTTTGTTACTGTAATGCTCATGTTTAGTGAGTTTAAAACACACAGTATCTTTTGGTTTTATAATCAGTTTCTATTTGGCTGTGCCTGAGATTAAGATCTGTGTGTGTATGTGTGTGTGTGTGTGTACGCGCGCGTGTGTGGTAAAACAGAAAAGACTTTTTTAAAAGTTTTAAGTGATAAATGCAATTTGTTAATTGATCTTAGGTCACTGGTAAACTCAGGGCTGAATTATATCATGAATATTCCATTAGAAGAAAGTAAACACCATCTTTATTCCTGCCCTTTTCCTTCTCTCAAAGTAGTCATAGCTATATCTAGAAAGAAGCAATTTTGATTTCTTGAAAAGGTAGTTCCTACACTCAGTTTGAACTAAAGATAATCATACTTGGATTTATTAATTTATTTTTGTCATAGTAACATTTTAAATTTATATATATTTTTACTTAGTATGATCTTACTCTTTGCTATTTGCCAATCCTTTGTCATCAGTTGTGTTAAGTGAATTGAAAAGTCATGCTCTGTTCATTTTATTTTACTTTATTGGTTAAGATATTTAAAGGATTTTTGTATATGTAATTTCTTAAATTAATATTCCAAAAGGTTAGTGGACTTAGATTATAAATTATGGCAAAAATCTAAAAACAACAAAAATGATTTTTATACATTCTAGTTCATTATTCTTTTTCCAATAAGTCTACAATTGGTAGAATATGGATTATTTATTTTTGTATTATTCACTGTAATCTTTTGATATTTAAGTATAATATTTTAAAAAATTTATTGTACTTATAGTCGTCACCAAAAAAAAAAAAAAAAAAAAAAAAAAAAAAATTAATCCATAGGTAGTGAAATGCTAATGTTGGATTTGTCTTTTAGGGCTTACTACTATCTTTATTTTCTCATTTGTCTTAAATTAGGAGTTTGTTTTTAAATTACTCATCTAAGACAAAAAATGTATATAAGTAAATGTATAATTTTACACATTATATATGTTTATATTGCTACCCATGTATCTTTCTGGACAGTTTTTTTTTTTTTTTTGAGACGGAGTCTCGCTCTGCCGCCCAGGCTGGAGTGCAGTGGCCGGATCTCAGCTCACTGCAAGCTCCGCCTCCCGGGTTCACGCCATTCTCCTGCCTCAGCCTCCCAAGTAGCTGGGACTACAGGCGCCCGCCACGTCGGCCAGCTAGTTTTTTGTATTTTAGTAGAGACGGGGTTTCACCATGTTAGCCAGGATGGTCTCGATCTCCTGACCTCGTGATCCGCCCGTCTCGGCCTCCCAAAGTGCTGGGATTACAGGCTTGAGCCACCGCGCCCGGCCTCTGGACAGTTTTCTAACATGTAGACTCTATCATTTTATATTCTCTTTTTTTCTAGGAATTAGAATAGAGAGGACTAATACAGACTAGTAACATCTTCATGTAGTAGGCTTTTAGCCCTTTACTGAGTCAGGAAATATCAGTTAAGTATTTGGTAATGAATTTGGAAAGTGAACCGTGGCCTTTCTGATTCTACCCAAGTCATGAGCCTAACTTTTAGATTTTGTCATATTCTTGCATCCAATATAAATATAAAATATATTATTTATCAGTAAACTTTAAGGTTTCATACAATTTATCTGATCCCAAAGCTTCATTCTTTAAAAGTAGTAACTTGTGACTCATATGTTCATCTAACCGAGGGACAAATGTTCTAGTCCCTGAGGCATAAGTCTTGTGACTTAAAGCATTTGAGTACTGGAAAGCTCTTTTGTGTAACTAGGAAGAATAGTCCAAATATCTAATTTATAGTTCACCAGTTTTTGAAAGCATTTGCCAACAAATATTATTCGGTGAGAATAGTAAACAACAACAACAAAAATCCAAAACCCTTCCCTTCAGTGGCAGCAACTTGCATAATCCAGGTGTTCTTTAGATTCTCAAAGGAAAGAAGAATTAGGCTAATTAACAAGGAGGAAAAGAATTTTTCTAAGTGAAACTTTTAAAGTATTGTTTAGTAAAGTAGCAGAAATGGTCACATTTGGACTTCAAAGCACTCAGAGTTCTTAAACTTTTGTCTCTTAGAAGTTACATATTAGGCTGAGGAATTGAACTTTTAAAAAATTATTTAAGTGAATTAGAGGCATTTAGTGTGGGATATGTTGTAATTCTGAGTGGAAATCTTTTGAATATCGGCAACAAAATGATGTATATGATGAGAACAGTAATTAGAGCAACCAATATTTGAAGCTCCTATATATAATGATTAAGATAGTGGTAGAAAAAAATAGACCATAGAAGATAATTTATTTGGGGAAATAGTTGGGAATCCTAACGGAATGGTAGACAAAGCTAAGAACTTTAAAAGTTGAAACCCTAAATAGTGGGGAGATATTACATCACTGTCATGTTGATTGTGAATGCATATGGCTGCCTCATCATTCTATGGAAAATATTTGTACTTCATGTTTTGCCAAAGATTACTGCCTTGAGCTCTGCCTTCCAGTTATTGCCAAAAGCATATTTATGAAGGATAACACTAGTGTAAAAATTGCCTAAAAGATATAGAGTCCAGTTTGTCCCTGGATATTTCATATTTTATCCATAGACAAAACCAGATCTTCAGAGAGCTGGACAGTTAGGCCACATTGTTTGGGTCACTGTGAAAAACAGACATAAAGACATTGGAATGAAGAGAGTCAAAGTGATCTTGCTGGCCTAAAGTGACTGTGAATTCAGAGGGGAGTCCACATGGCAGCTATAGGATAGTGGCAAGGAGAAGTGGTTGTCATGGACTTTGAGAAGAATTGAGGAAGGGGATGTGGATTTGGGGGAATGTAGGTGACACTTAGGATGATGGTGGCTAGTTCTTTCCCTCCATGGAGACAAGTGAAAAGGAAGTGGGAGCCCAGAGCAAGGAAGTGGGGGATGCTTAAGTTTCCCTATGTGAAGATAGGATATGAAGATCTAATAAACTTTTTGTCATCCTCCTTCCTGTTGCATTTGGGAATATGAAAATACAAAGTATCTGTGTGATATGATGTAGGGAATAATAAAAACCTTTGGAAAAGGACCATTTAGAAATTGAAATAACCCCATTTTTTTTCTATTCTCTTACTTCATTTTTGGTTTACTGTGGGAAAAGTAGAACTCAGGAATGTCTACAGTCAGGGATAGAATTAGACTCCACCAGTGAAGTTTTGCACTTCATATTTTGCCAGTGATTACCACCTTGTGTTATGCTTTTCAGTGTCTTTCTGGAACTGATTTTTTAAAAGCCAGTGAGTTATTATTAGTCAGACTTGTCTTTTTTTTTTTTTTTCCTCCCATTTAGGGGTGCAGTTTTCACAAAATACAGTGATTAACGCTAATGGAGCAGGGTCCTGTGCCTGGCTAATTCTCTTTAGACTTTGTGATTCTAGTCCCCAGTTAGACACATGGAGGCAGCAGCATCAGTGGGTTAGAACTGAAAGGTCATGTCTAAAACTCTCCAGAGAAAAGGGAGGATGTGAGACTAAATAACCCCTTTGTGCTATGAGAGGAGGGAGATAATTTCTTCCCCAGAGGGATGAAGCAGAATTCCATCCCTTATCTTTAGGATGATTTGTCACTAGTCTGAGTTTAATGGAACACTGTGCTTCAGAAATCATTTCTTCTAGAAAGAGCCTTTTAAAGCTTTACTGACTCATGGAAAATTTCGTGTCCTTAAATTATAGCTAACTCTCTGGTTTTGTCCCATTAGGATATATATGGGCATGGAAGCTTACACATAGTTCAGGTCCACATCCTTGTATCTGACTGGGAGTAACTGCCCCATGAGCACTGGGTACAGTTATAGTAACTAGGAAGTGTGTTTTTTTAAGGATTAGAATCACCATTATAAATGAGACCAATAGAACATTCAAAGACTATAACACAAAAATCGTATGGGGATACTATATGTGTAAGGATTTCAGAATATCTGTCCTGGCTTCAGTCCTCGTTGTAATGCGTCTTTCCCAGAATACCATTTTATACATGCTGCTCCAAAGGGTGGATTTTAGTGATGAACTCAGTATGAATATTTAGATGGTGGCATTGTTTTGAAAGGTGTTACTGTTTTCTACAAAATGAATCAATTTTGGTTATGATTACATTTCTAGAGTATATTGCCTCTTGATAAATTAAGCACAAAGGCATATATATATATATAAATATGTATAAACACACATATAATATATATTATGTGTATATATTATGTAAATAAATATACATATATAACCATGCCAGGCGGAGGAAGGGGAATGTATACTATATATGTTTCTCATTGACTCCTGTTCAAGACTCGTTATCTGGAATTTTATTCTGGCTCAATTTTTTTTCTTTTTTTTTAAGGTTATAGATAGAAAGACCTTGTTCCTTTATTTATTTAAAGTGTTCAATGGGTGGATAATAGTAATAGCATCTATTAGTTAATGAGTGCTCATTTTGTGCTAGGCAACATTCCATTAACATCCTGTGGGTTTCAGTGCATCCTACAGTAGAAAATGGCAGAGTTGGACTTAAACTGAAATCTGGCTGATGGCGAGGTCCACTTAACCATTCAACTGACTTCTGTTAAAAATAAAGGAAAGCATGCAAGTCATAAAAGGGAAAAAAAGCAGTTAAACTTCATCAGTAAGATGCCATTTATTTATAAAATGACAAGAAAAGATGTTTCCAATTTCATAGAGAAAATAAGAGCATAATTATATGCCATTTTTACATAGAATTATGAAAGTTAGTTATATAGTCATAATTTGCATTTCCACCCATTCTCTCTGTAAGCAGTTATTGCCATTTTTTTCTCATACACAAAAGCCTGTATCTGAGAATGCATCTTCCTTAGGAGCAGAAAAAAGGCAGCTTTGGATTCTCCACCTTTCTGGGTTTTGCTTTCCAGAACAGTACCGGCTCCGCCTCCTCGCTTGCTTTGATTTCTTGCACCTTCCTACTTTACAGCTGGTCAGACAAAAGCTTTTTGCTGAGGATTTTCATTTCTCAAAGGCCACAAACTCGATGTGCCAAAATACGACTTCGTTTTCCTATAACTGAAACGAATTCCTCTCTTGAGCCTCTATATTCTCTGTTGATGTAAATTTCACCTCAGTTCAGCATGTTTCCTTCTCGTTCTCCTACTGCTGGGGACACATCTTCATTCAAAGGCAAAGTGGGTGGGCACCAAGGTAAATGACCTAATGTCACAGTTTTGTGTACTGAGTTGTGTCCTGGTCTTCATCCATCCTGTCTGGCATCCCTTAGAAGCACATTGTCATAGCTAGTCCTGGTTACTGATAGCTTTGTACACTGACATTCTCTACTTCTTCTTTGGTTTAAATGAAATAGAAGTTACAAGATGTTTAAAGCAGCGTGGAATGGGAAGGAAGAAATGCATGAGGTAGAGGGTATGATAATCTCAACAGATTCTGGCAAATTTCTCCAATGACTACAACTTATATTTGGGGTGAAATTTTAGAAAGCCTGTGTAGGAGAATGGAATATTAGTGCTATTTTCACAAGGAAAATAGTAGGTATTCTATTTAAATAATTTATGATGGAATTGATCTAAGCAAAAAAAAAAAAAAAAAAAAAAAAAAA
>NW_016812359.1:0-11381 GCF_001698545.2 Rhinopithecus bieti | reverse complement strand
AAAAAAAAAAAAAAAAAAAAAAAAAAAGTTAAGGAGGTGCCATTTAATTCATCTCCTGAGACTAACTCAATTGCTTCACAAATCTTTACTTTGAGAAATTTAGCGAGACAGTGAATTGTTTGGGGAAGGAATAAAAGTACTGCCCTAGGAGGAATGAAAAGTGCACTGTCATCTAATTCCTATTAGTTTTTTTTCAGCAATGCTTTGGTGTTAAATGTATAGCCAAACATTGATTCATAGTTGGAACACATCTGAAACAAACACAGAAAGGTCAAAACACAGCTCTTTTGATAAGTATTCTTTTAGGAACACAAGTTAGCATTTGTAGCCCATTTTTTTGTGCTGATGTATTACTCAGGAAATCTTTTCAAAAAAGTGATTTCTATGTATGCTGTTAATTGTAATTTTTACTAGAGAAATTGGAGCACAAAAACATCACAACCTTCCTGTAATTACCCTGTGGCAGATAGAACTTCAAGAATTACATCTTCTGCCAATTAAGGATATTTTTCTTTAATTACAAGTACTTGGGCATTTCAGTAAATGTAATGGTTCATATTTTATGCATAAGATTTTCCTCCTGTGGAAAATATTTTTTCCCCATAGAAATGAAGTTGGGCAAAATGGAGCAAAGAAGACAAATGTGTAAAATTGCCATGATTTAATATTTTTATACCACCATCTGAGCATAAAATTAGACTATGCTATAGGGAGAGCATGGAACAATAGCATCATTGGTGTTCTTGATGGACTTGAGCCTGTGGGATGAGAGGGCTTGTTGAGGTGGGACACAGATTGAGAAAGGTGAAGTGGTTACTGCTATGCATGGGGACCTTTCATTTTCCATGAGATGGAGAGGAAAAGCCCCTGGAAAGAAGAGAGACCAAACAAGTATTTGTGAGATGGGGGTGAAACCCAAACTGTGATAGTTCTTTTCAATTCAAAATAGTGGTAGGGGACATCAAAGGGGAGAAGAATTAGAGAGACAATGAGCATGAGATTTTTGGAAGGGATGTGGAGTAAGGAGTTGCAATTCAAACTAGAAGAAGCTATAAAAGGAACTAGTGGTAGCAGTAAATGACATTTTCTAGATTATAACGGGATGTGAGAAATTGCTTGTTTTGAAATGTTTTGAATTCTGTTCCTTCTACTGCAAACTTGGTTTGGTCTCCCATCTGTAAAATATATAATCAAGTAGCAGCGATGAGCCCTAACATTTGTTATGTGCCATGTGCCAGGTAACATACACACATGACATGGCCCCTGCCTCAAGAAGCTTGCAGTATAGTGTGGGATACATATAAGACATTAAATTATACTTCGGCACAAAAATCAACTGATTTACAAGTTATGGCATTGGCTTATAGAAGAATGATCCTCACTGCCTGCTGTAAGAGGTAAAATCTGAGTAGGGGTTTCTGGGGAGCTTCTGCAGAGGAAGGGTTCTAGAAGATACAGAAGAGATGGTTAGAGAAGGAAGGAAGAGGAATTTTTATTTTCTTCTCCTCCTCCTCTTCCTCCTTCTCTTCTTCCTTCTTCTTCATCTTTTTTTTTAGAGGTGGGGTCTCACTCTATTTCTCAGGCTGGACTCAAACTTCTGGGCTCAAGTGATCCTCCCACTTCAGCCTTAAGCCAGGTAGGACTACAGACATGCAGCACTGTTCCCAGTTAGGAACAGGGATTTTTAAATGGAGGAGAAAGCATGTGGAAATTCACCAAATCAAGAAATTTCAAAGAAAATAGTTATCTTCAAATATGTAATATAATGTAGCTTTTTAAATTAATTGTTATTGTTTTAAATCAAATTCTTGTGCTAGAGAACTGTATCATTTTTCAGGTTATTGTGAGGAGGTGGCATGGGGCCATGACTCTTGGAATAGTCATTATGTTTTTAATTGCCTTTCAAAAGTTATTTGTCGATTTTGGCATTGACCCATCTCCCTTTCCTTATGCAGTTCTCAAGCAAAACTAAAAAAAAATTGACACTCCCAGTATTCTTCAAAATCTATTTTTTACTCCTTCATTAGAGCATAAATGAAGAAGGCGTTCTCTGTTCCTTTTGTTAGAGAGGGCTCAACTTACCAATAAAATATCCAGTCATTTGAAACCACATATCAGCAATTCAGTAGTACCAGTTTCTCTATCTTTTTCTGACATCTGGTGTCTTGTTTGCCCTCTAGCTTGATCTCAGATTAGTCTGTTAGACAAGAAGCAGTCCTGTTTCTGTTGGATGGTGGGTATGGTTACGGTAGTTTTGGAATATATTTGGCCAAGCTGGAAGTATGTTTCCCAGAATTTCCTTCCTCTTTGATTTGAGGTTTGCCCCAGGAGTAGCCCCAAGAGAAATTGTATGAAATTTGGAAGATGAAGTGAAGCTGCTGCCATTTTGCTCTGAAGGTTTGTTCTGGGCACCAGGCATGACTGCTGCTCTGTGCACATTGTGCCCGATCTCTAGCCTCACTTTTTGGCCTGGCATGGCAGCTGGGACCACAGCTCCTCTTGCCCCTGCAGGATCTCTTTTTCAACTTCTCTATGTCCTGGGAAAAGCTCATGTAGAGCCCCATGGTGAAGGGCACCAGCTTCTGCAGGACACGTGTCACTGGATATGAGAGCAGTGAGAGACAGATGAGGGAGGGTTCTGGTTTTTCCTCGCTCTACTGACTTTGTGTCCATTGGCAGCTCTGCTCACACCTATTGTCACCTGTGGCCCACCACCAGAAACAGAGCCAAGAGAATTTCATAGGCTTCTTCACCAGCATCCACAATTGTGGAAAGCCTAATTCCTAGTAAAATCTCTTCTTTTCCATCACATATAATGGTTCTGCTTCTCTGATTGAACCTTAACTAGTACAGTTCCCCTACAATACATCATGAATGCAAGTGTGGCTAATTTGTGGTTATTAATAGTGACGAACAATTGGGGTGTTATAAGTTATTAAAATTACAGGTGATTAAAACATGTTATTTAGTAATTTCAACCACTTCTTCTAACAAATATAAAAATTAGGTGACTCATATTTCACTGCCTTTTATGAATTGATTGACTGATGAATACAGTTAATGGTTCTCCCATATAAATAATTGCTTTTCCCATAGAGGACAATTTAATACCGAGGGAACTTCCAACACTGGTAACATCTGTCTTCTTTGTGTCAGAGAGTGGAGGTATGTGTGGAGAATGTTTACAAATGTGAGAAAAGGAAGAGGTTAAATATTTTTAGTGATACTTTTGGTGATAGTATGTGTACACATATATCATTTTCAAAAATCCAAAGAGCACTTATTCCTGCAAATGTGAATTAATCCTTTTCTGACTTTGGGCATGACCATATAACTTGCTTTGGTCCATAGGACGTTAGCAAGAGAATTCAAACCAAGACTTCATAAGTACTTGTGCACTGGAGCTTGGCTATCTAGAAAGTTCCCTCTTGGGAGCCAGTTACTACGTTGAAAAGAAGCTTGGCCTGAATCATGAGAGGCATGGGGAATTAGGAAACCCACCAGCTGAACTGTGCCAGAATTTCTGAGAAACAGAATTCTGAGAAATAATAAACTGTTGTTTGGGGGTGGTTTGTTATATGGCAATGGAAGACTGAAACAAGCTATAACAGTCTTCACAACAAACTTTCTTCTTTCTTTCTTCAAACAAACAAACAAACAAACTATGCATTAACTTAGTTCTGATTATTCCTTTTTAAACTCCTCCCTTAGTTTTCTTCTTATTATCTCAACTTCCTCTTTTCTCATGGAGGTGTGGTTGGCTGATACTGGCAACTCATACTGGCAACTGGAGTGTGAGTTGGGAGATACTGGCAAGCCCTGCTTACCAAGAATCTTTTTCTTATCAGCCTGGCCTGGTACTTGAAACTTCAACATTATATAAATAATGAAATTTTTCTCCTAAACTAAAGAATTTTCATCTCCAAGAATAAACATGCAACTATCCCTGGACACATAGCGCTATTCTTTGTCATTCGCCATTGAGCCAGGTTTAGTTTGTTAGTTTGCTTTCCTGGGAAACAGCTAACTGAGAGGGAACAGAAAGACTTGCCCACACATTGACTTCTGACTGGTAGGCTCTTCCCCTTTTTCTCTATCCGAATGACTCCTGCTCTTCCTTCAGTTGTTTTTTTTTTTTTTTGGAGATGGAGTCTTGCTCTGTCACTGAGGCTAGAGTGCAGTGGCAGTGGTGCGATCTCAGCTTACTACAACCTCCACCGCCCGGTTTCAAGTGATTCTCCTGCCTCAGCTTCCTGAGTAGGGATACTACAGGCATAAACCACCATGCCCGGCTACTTTTTGTATTTTTAGTAGAGACGGGGTTTTGCCATGTTGCCCAGGCTGATTTTGAACTCCTGGCCTCAAGTGATCCATCTGCCTCAACCTCCCAAAGTACTGGCATGAGTCACCATACCTGGTCTCTTCTTTCAGCTTTTAACTCCCTGAACCCTGTGATTAAGTTAATTCTCCCATTACAGGCTCTGATAGTACCAAATATCTCCTCTTCGAGCACTTATCGCAGTGGCAATTCAACTTTTTTTATATGCAATTATATTTATATCTCCTAGAACTGTAAGCTCCAAGGGGTCAGAGACCTTGTCTGTTTTGCCCACTGTAGTATTCCCAATTCTTCCCATATACGCTGACACACAGAATGTACTCAATATTTGTTAAATGAATGAGTGAATGAATGAACTGCCATTCAGAACAATTAAATTCTCTCTTTCTTTCTTTAGACATTTTTGTGCCTGGACTTGGTGTTTTATTACTATTGGGGACAAGAAAGCAGTCACTTGGCATTCTAAAAGCTCTATGAGATGTTTCAAGAGGAGGAAATTAAAGCTAAGTGTGCTATGCTTGAAATGAAGACTTATTAGACCAATGTAAGCTCCCTTACAATGCCTGAACCATTTCAATTGTAGCCCATGAACAAAATCATTTCCAGAAGTGAGAAAACTAATAAGAGCTAACATGGCTTGTACTAGCAGGCATTGTAAAAACATCACTGGAGCACCATCAATATTATTCCTGTTTTTCCCCACCATTATAATTTATAGCTTCTCTTTCTTTTATAATTACAGATGTGTTAAGGAAGAACTATAATGCTTTAATACACTTTGCAGTTCTCTGATTTATCTTCATTGAAGCCTGTAATAATTAAACATAAAAATTATATATAGTGGATTTATTAATGTAAGAAAAAAGGAAGTGATGGAGCTTTAGATTTTCTTTTAATACTGCTATTCCAACTTTGAATGGGTTGAGCAAGAATAGCAATCATGTTTTAACCAATGTTCAACTGATGAATAGTATTTTTGTAATTTTCTGAGGGGTATGAGTCAAAAGCTGCCACTTTTATTTCCCTAGGGATAATTGCTGTTTGTTCTTCAGTTTAGAATATCTGGGGTAGTAATAGATCTGGAGAAGCACTTCTTAAAGTGTGATGCTAATGGCAGGAAAGAGAAAAATGGGTCCTGTGGTCACACAAGTTTGGGAAATGCTGCCTTAAATAAAATTAAATAGTGTTTTTTTTCTTTTGTCACAGAATTGATGATAATATGCTCCGTAAATCTCCAAAAGGAAGGTTATAATATACAACATTTCCCGTTGTCATCTGATCATTGAATTTTAAATTTAATTAAAAACTTTTTTTGGTGTGGTATGTTCTTTGACATTTAAATGTGTTCTCCCAGTTTAAATTTTGGGAGACTTAACTCTCAAAATGTTTGTGAGATATAAATAATCCTCTTTTTATGCATATAGAGAGGTATGTACAGGCATACCTTGGAGATATTGCAGGTTCAGTTCTAGACCACCACAATAAAGTGAATATCACAATAAAGTGAGTCACACAAATGTTTTGGTTTCCCAGTGTATATAAAAGTTATGTTTACACTAAGCTATAATCAACTAAGTGTGCAATAGCATTAGGTCTTTAAAAATGTACATACTTTAACAATACTTAAATTGCTTCAAAATGCTATTATCTGAGCCATAAATGAGTCATATACATATTTTTTTTGCTGCTGGATGGTCTTGCCTTGATGTTATTGACTGCTGACTGGTCAGGGTAGTGGTGGCTGAAGATTGAGATGACTGGAACAACTTCTTACATAAGACAACAAGGAAGTTTGCTGCATTGATGGACTCCTCCTTTTATGAAAGATTTCTCTGTAGCATGTGATGCTGTGTAATAGCATTTCACTCTCATAGAACCTCTTTTCAAATTGGTGTCTCAAACCCTGCTGCTGCTTCATCAATGAAGTTTACTCTAAATCCTTTGTTGCCATTTCAACACTGTTTACAGCATCTTCACCAGGAGTAGATTCCATCTTACTTTCTTTGCTCATCCATAAGAAGCAACTCCTCATATGTTAAAGTTTGATCATGATATTGCAGCAATTCAGTCACATCTCCTGGCTCCACTTCTAACTCTAGTTCTCTTGCTATTTCCATCACATCTGCAGTTACTTTCTCCATTCTGTCTTGAACCTCTCAAAGTCATCCTTTAGGGTTAGAATCAACTTCTTCCAAACTCCTGTTAATATTGATATTTTGACCTCTTTTCATGAATCATGAATGCTCTCAATGGTATCTAGAAAGGTAAATCCTTTCCAGAAGGTTTTCAATTGAGTTTGCCCAGATCCATCAGATAAATTACTATCTATGGAAGCCATGGTCTTACAAAATGTATTTCTTAAATATTAAGATTTGGAAGTCAAAATTACTTCCTGACTCACAGGCTGCAGAATGACTGTTGTGTTAGCAGGCATGAAATAACGTTAATTTCCTTGTACATCTCCAGTAGAGCCCTTGGATGACTAGGTGCATTGTCAACAAGCAGTAACAGTTTGAAAGAAATCTATTTTTCTGAGCAGTAGTTTTCAACAGTGGACTTAAAATATTCAGTAAACTCTACTGTAAACAGATGTGCTGTCATCTAGGTTTTGCTGGTTCATTTCTAGAGCACAAGAAGAGTAGATTTAGCATAATTCTTAAGGCCCTAGAATTTTCAGAATGGTAAATGAGCATTGGCATCAACTTCAAGTCACCACCTGCATTAGCCCCTCACAAGAGAGTCAGCCTGTCTTTTGAAGCTTTGAAACCAGACACTGACTTCTCTCTAGTTATGAAAGTCCTGGATGTCATCTTCTTCCAATAGAAGGCTGTTGCATTTACATTGAAAATCTTTTGTTTAGCGATCACCTCCTTCAATTATCTTAGCTAAATCTTCTAGATAACTTGCTGCACTTTCTACAACAGCACTTGATGCTTTACCTTGCACTTTTATGTTATAGAGATGGCTTCTTTCCTTAAATTTCATAAGCCAATCTCTGCTAGCTTTTTACTTTTCTTCTGTAGCTGCTTCCTCACCTCTCTCAGCCTTCAGAGAATTGAAGAGAGTTAAGCCTTGCTCTAGATTAGGTTTGGTTTAACGAAAGGTTGTGGCTGGTTTGATCGTCTCTCCAGGCCACTCAAATTCTCTCCATATCAGTCATAAACCTGTTCACTTTCTTATCATTCATGTGTTCACTGGAGTAGCACTTTTAATTCTTTTTCAAGTTGCATTTACAACTTGGTTAGTTGGCACAAAAAGCATAGCTTACAGCCTGTCTTGGCTTTCAGGATGCCTTCCTCACTTAGCTTAATCCTTTCTATTTCTTTATTTCATGTGAGAGATGTGCAACTCTCCCTTTTACTTGAAAACTTAGAAGCCATTATAGGGTTATTAATTGTCCTAATTTTAATATTATTGTGTCTTAGGTAATAGGGAGGCCTGAGGAGAAGGCAAGAGATTGGGGAATGGCTGGTTGATGGAGCAGTCAGAACACACACAACATTTATCAATCCCAAAACAATTACAATAGTACCATTAAAATCACTGATCACAGATCACCATAACAAATATAAAAATAATATGAAATTCTGAAATATTATGTGAATTACCAAATTGTGACACAAAGACATAAAGTGAGCACATGCTGTTGGAAAAATGATGCTGACAGACTTGCTGAATGCAGGGTTGCTACAAACTTTCAATTTGTAAAAAAGCACAATATCTGCAAAATGCCTTAAAGCACAGTAAAATGACTTATGCCTGTATGTCATCAATTTCCTGGTGACATGGTATTTCGCTTCTGTTTTTTTTTTTCCCGTAGACACAGCCCTATTATCCTCCTGTTCCTCTTTCTATAAGGATGCTAATTATAATAGCTAACATTTGTTTAACACTCATTAAGTACCAAGCACTGTCATAAAGACTTCAATATACTAACTTATTAATTACAGGAGAACAATCCTTTGAGTAGCTACCCCATTTTATAGATGTGGAAGCTCAGGGCCCAATTCTTTAAGTAGTTGTTGGCATCAGGATTTGAATCTGGGCTGTCTGGTTCCACTCTGAACCACAACACTTTGCTGTCATAGAACTGATTTGACAACTAACATTTAGAAAACAACTTCGTAGTAAGTTGGAACTGCTTGTAATTTTTGAACTCTTTGGGATACTAAACAAAGAAGCAAAGAAATACAGTAATTGTACCAATTTGACATTTGCTTAACTTCAGGCATGTGTTTTGTAGAGTCAACTTTTCAGAAAGATTTCTTCACCATTTACAAATACAGAATCAGTTGTTTTGGTGTGGTGCCATGAGAAGAATCATATGTTTCTCTCCCAGGGTCTGTAGTACTCATTTTTAAGGGCAGGCTGCTCTTGAGTAGTTTTCCCTTTCTTTCTTCCTTCTCTTTCCCTTTCTCCCTCTCCCTCTTTCCTCTTCTCCCTCTCTTTTTCATGGTATAGCTGTAGTCCTTATTATCTACCTGAGCATACATATACACATAACAAGCTGCAAATTATTCAACTAGAAAACCATATTGTGGTTCTGGTGTTAACTATTATTCTTTCCTTATTCTAAAATTATGAAGCTTGTAGACTAGCCTGGTTTGGGCAGAATTTCTGTCCTTCTATTCCTAATGCTCCTCTTTTTATTATCTGGGTTCTTTATCATCTTCTGACTCTGTTCCATTCTGGTCCATGTTTCCTATACAGGTTGTTTGTTTATGGTAGAGCTGATAGAATTTTTGCAGAAAATTTTCTTTCTGTCTGCTGTTGCTCACAGTTTAGATTCCTCTTCTGTTTTTGCTACTCCAATAATTATGCTAAACCATATTCTACTTCCTTTGTATCACCCAGAGTTGGTCTCTCTGTTATGCTTATCAAAAAAATGTAAAATTAAAATAAAATATAAAAATTATTGATTATTAGAGACAACACAGCTGAAGCTGGATAATAATATAGGAATACTAAGCATATAGTTTTTGAATTTTAATTTTTTTTACTCTAAATTGCATAAAATTTCAAAAATTTTTTAAAAGAGTACTTAACATTAATCTAATATTAGCTTATCTTCTCTACCTAAAAGTTATTTTCTTCCATTTACCAATCAAAGCCCTCTAATGGGTACTTTTGCTCACATTCTGTTTGCTCCTTAAACACTTTTGTGTTGCCCCTACCTTAATTATTTAACTGAAATCTCTTTGGAAAGTCAACAATAACCTCCTTATCACCAAATACAAATCTCAAATGCATTTTCTTGCACATTTCTGTAACGTTTGACACCACTGACAGACTATTCTGGGCATCTCCTCTCTAGGCCACTAATTCTTTAATTAATACAGTCTATGAGAACATGAACTCTTTTGACACTTCTTTTTCTTATATTGAATTTAACTAAAACCCTTCAACTCTTTTTCTACACATGCTGCTGATGTGAATCCATTTCTCTCCCATGTACACACGTAGGGTTTTTTTTTTTTTGTAAACTTGACTCATTTGAGCCCATTTTCTATCCTTTGAGATCAGGTTTCTGATTCTGTTTCATCCAATAAGTTGATTGTTCCTTCTAATTTGGTGTCACCTGCAAATACAGCACCAATTTTCTCATTGGATTCACTGAGAAAAAAGATGTCATCATTTTGTAGGGCTTAGGCTAAAATTGGGCAACATGCATTGCAAACTCTTTTCCAAGGCTGACTCTGACCTGTTAATCTGAGTACTTTAGGTAGAAACAACAGTGTAAATTGAACTCACATTTCTTCACTTTCTGTCCAGAAAAATATCTTTAGAAGCTTTGTCAAATATCTTCTAAAAGTACACGAAAATAGGAAACTGACTAACTGAATAAATACACAAACCCAGAAATGAGTTAGTTCTGGTAGGACTTGTTTTCTATGAATTAATTCTGATCCATACTCAACATGGTTCACTTTTAAAATTGTCATAGTCTAGGATTTTAATGATTTGTTCTGGAATGTAGCTGAAGATGATTGACAGTCCAGTCCATCATTTGCACTATCTACTTCTTGCCACTTTTGGTCAGGTATATATTTGTAACACTTGTAACACTTTTCTAGTTTGTCTTGATTCTTTAAAGATGGCTGACAACAGATTCCATCATCTCAAAGCATGCTCTGGAATTACGCTTGGAAATAGCATGTGAAAGTTTTATTTGAGCACAATTTAGAGGACATATGAGGTCCTTTATAAGAGTCTTTTTTTCAGTTAAGTTTCACTCTCTTTTACAGGAAACAGAGGAAAATGTGATTTGAGATCAACTTTCTCTCTGCTACTTATTATGACATCATCTACCATACTCCAAAGATGTGCAGCTCTCATGCTCTCATTTTTCTCTAAATACGATTTTAAGAGCCAAGTTTATTGTTTTCTTTCACAGCCTTGAGCTCCCTTTGTGCTTTTGCTTTCTTTGACACTATTCTTAAACTTCTGTGCCACTTTTTCATATGGTTCTTTGTTATGAATCCTTTTGTGATCATTGTTCACTTCATCTTAAAGTTTGAGATACTTGCTGCACTCTCTCTCTCTCTTTTTTTGACTTAAAATAACACAAGTTTATTATCATATCGTTCTGAAGGTCGGAAGTCCCACACAGGTCTCCCCGGGATAAAATCAAGGTCTGCAGGGCTCTACTTCTAGAGGCTCTACTTCTTTCTAGAGGTTCTAGTGGAGAATTCATCTTCTTCCCTCTTCCGGCTTTAGAGCTCATCTTTGATTGCTGGACTCCTTTCTCCACTTTCAAAGCCAGCAATATTGCATCTCTCTGAATATTTCTCTACAGGCATTTCTCTACAGGCACAACCTCCTCTGACTCTCTCTTGCCATCCTCTTCCTCCTTTTTTATTATTTTTATTATGTTCTAGGGTACATGTGCACAACGTGCCGGTTTCTTACATATGTATACATGTGCCATGTTGGTGTGTTGCACCCATTAACTCGTCATTTACATTAGGTATATCTCCTAATGCTATCCCTCCCCCGACCTCTCCCCACAATAGGACCTGGTATGTGATGTTCACCTTCCTGT
>NW_016812357.1:0-1156 GCF_001698545.2 Rhinopithecus bieti | reverse complement strand
ATAGTCCTCAAAGCACTCCCGAATATCCCATTGGAGATCCCGAGAAAACAATGTTAGCAAACTTCTCTATGAAAAGAATGGTGTAACTTTGTGAGATGAATTCACACATTACAAAGTAGCTTCTCCGAAGATTCTCTCCAGTTTTTATGGGTATTTCATTTTTCACAATACTAATCAATGAGCTCGAAATATCCAATTGCAGATTCCACTAAAACAGTGTTAGCAAACTGCTCCTTGAAAAGAATGGTGTAGCACTTTGAGGTGAATTCACCTGTCACAAAGCAGAGTTTCAGAAGGCTTCTCTCCAGTTTCTCAGAAACTTCTTTCTAGCTTTTAGATGATGATATTTCCTTTTCCACCATGGGCTTCAAAGCGATCCAAAGTATTCCTTCTCAGATCCCACAAAAACAGTGCTACCAAACAGTGCTAGCAAACGGCTCCATGAAAGATTGTTGTAACTCTGTGAGATGAATTCACATATCACAAAGCAGTTTCTTAGAAAGCTTCTTTCAAAATATTATCGGAGAACTTTCCTTTTTCACCATCGGGCTTAATGCATTCCAGTGTAAACCATAGCAGATTCCACGAGAATAGTGTTAGCAAACTGCTCAATGAAAGAATTGTGTAACTCTGTGAGATGAATACACTCATCACAAAGCAGTATCTCAGAAACCTTCTTTCAAGGTTTTATCTGAGGACATTTTCTTTTTCACCATCGACCTCAATGCGCACACAATATCCCATTGTAGATTAAACGAAAACAGTGTTAGTAAACTGCTCCATAAAAAGGAATGTGCAACCCTGTGAGATGAATTCGCACATCACAAAGCAGTTTCTCAAAAGCTTCCTTCCTGTTTTATCTGAAGATATTTCTTATTTAAACACAGGCCTCCATGTGCACCTGTATATCTCTCTGCAGATTTGGCGAAAACAATGTCAGCAAACTTCCAAAGGAAAATAATTATGTAACTCTGCGAGATAAATTCACACACCACAATGTAGTTTCTCAGAAAGTTTCTGTCTAGTTTTTATCTGAGAATATTTCCTTTGTCATGATAGGCTTAGAAGCCATTGAAATATCCCTTCTCATACTCCACAAGAACAGTGCTACCAAATAGCTCCATGAAAGACTGCTGTAACTCTGTGAGATGAATTT
>NW_016812356.1:0-1813 GCF_001698545.2 Rhinopithecus bieti | reverse complement strand
GAACTCTCTTCTTTGCGGGTCTTAATGAGATACTCAAAGGTGGTCATCTTCTTGGCCTCTGGAAAGGGGAAAGGAGGAACAGGGCAAGTTACCAGCCCTGCAGCTTTGCACAGCGCCCTCAGGACAGTTCAGAAAGGCAGCCAGCGCCACTGACCCAGCCCCTGCACAGGGAGCCGTGCTCCGCCCACCATGCAGGCCCTGTGAGGCCAGGATGGGTGCAGGCGCCTCGTGGGTCCAGCTCCACAGTTAGCTGATGGTCAGCAAGAGAGGTCTGCAGCTGTGACCTGGGGACCGGCACCGGCCCACGCCCCCCTGCCCACCAAGGCCTCACTGAGCTGCATCGTCCGTGGTGTCAGAAGAGCAGCTGCCTCTCACAGACCTGGGTCCCCATACCACGCAGCCTGAGAGGTTGCTCCAGATCCCCTGGGAACACTGGCGGGGTCAGAGGCCAGCTCAGGAGGGGCCGCTCTGTCTGAGGGTCCAGGTGGCCTGCGGGGTTCCTCACATCTGGACATGGGGTGGGGCACACCTTGGGGATGCACAGAGACCTTGAAGTCGGAGGACCACACAGTGTGGCGGCCACCCCGAGGTGCTGGCTAGTGGGTCCTGGGAGCACACACTCCTGCAGGTACTCAGAGCCCCAGGCCCAGGAGGTGAACACAAGTGCCATCAGTGTCACTCAGCACAGCCTCTGATGGGGCCGAGACAGGTCACATCCCTGAAGCCCTGCACAGAGCCCACCTCAGCAGGCCGGCCAGAGCCCCATCCACCCGGCCTGCAATGCAGGCAGCAAAGCAGCGCATCGAAGCAAAGGAAAACCTGAGATACCCGTTTATCTAAAAGACTCGTCTTAATAAACGTTAATCAAATGGGCTCTGCACCTATTTCAGCCACGAGCTTCCGTGGAGGGGCCAAAATCTCCATGCTTCTTTCCCTAAGCACCAACACCGTGAGAGCTGATGTCTCGTGACTATTTCTGGAGACTGGGGCAGCCGCCCACAGAGGCCTATTTGCAGTGAGGAGCAGATGGCGGTGGGTGCCTTATGGAGTTGCCTGCAGCCAGCCCAGCCCCGTCGCCTGCAGTGTTTTGGGTGTTCAGCCCTGGCCGGGCCCTGAGCTGCTTCACATGGCTCTGGCTAGTCCTCCACGCCCCCCAGAACCTGTCGTGGTTTGAGCACACAAACTTGTGCTTGTTTATATTCAAGTTAAAATATATGTTCTTTTGCCCAGGTTTGCACAAATACCATCAAAACCAGATTTTCAGCGTGCCCTGTGGCTCCCAGAGGCCCACTTGGTGCAGGTGAGCTCTGTGGGAAACAGTTAACCTGAGCGTCATGGTGAGGTTGAGGGCAGGGAAGCCGGGAAACCTCCCAGGCGGGCCCAGGGTCTCCAGTATGGCCAGGGCTCCCTGGCCGGCCGGGCAATGTGGGGAAGGCTGTGATTCCCTGACCTCATCAAGCAGGTTTTCTCTATGATCTGCCGTGAATGTGGCTCCCATCCATCTCTGGAAGGCAGCCCCACATCACTCATCTGCTCAGGGAATTGTGCCCTCGCCACGAGCACTGAGGACTCTCCAAGGTCCATCTTCCAGCTTCAAAATGAAGTCTGAGTGACCAGCTGCTTCTGACACAGCTCCCCATGGCCTCCACCCGATACCTGCCCCTAGATGAACAGAACACACATGAAGGCCAGGCTGCACCTCCGGGAGCCTGCACAGGAGACTGGCGACCTTGCCCCGAGGACCACCCTCCACAACCGCCTCAGCCTCATGGAGTGGGAGGCAGATGGCCTCTCAGGTCTCTGGATGAGACAC
>NW_016812355.1:0-1554 GCF_001698545.2 Rhinopithecus bieti | reverse complement strand
TCTTATTCTTCATTTTCAGCTGAGCATAGTCAGTACTAAAAACAAGTCACAACTTTTGAATTTTACTTAGTTAGAAAGACTATTTACTAGTGTTGAGGAAAGATACTCATTTTGTGGAGCTCTCAAATCCCTGCTCCTTGAGTTTGACTATCTGGATTACATTAAAGATATAATGGATGCATAGAGACATCCAATGAACAGAGTATGTCACAAAGGTTATATGTAAATTACATTTTTGGAACTTGGAATATATTTCCCCATAGGGAAATTGTATTGTGCTTTTATAAAGGCATGATAAAGTTCCCAAGGCAGTACACAAAAGCCTGTTAAGTGTGTTTTTAACCTATAATATACCTGAAGTATAATGCCAAGTTAGTATTTCAGATACATTCGGTTCTGGGCACTAAATGTGGTTTTCATAGGAAGACTCATTTTTCCAAGCGGAAACACTTCTAGTGCCTAAACAATGTAAGGGCAAGAGACCTAACATTTAGCTTCTGCAAAGCATTAAGGACACTGAATCACAAAATGGTTAATGACATTTAGCGTGTGTTAATGCTATGCTCAAAGACATGTAGGCAGAGCCAGAATTTAAGCCGAGGTTTATCTCAGCCTGTGCTGTTTCTACTAAGCTTAGTTATCTCAGTCGATTTATATTCCAAATATTCTGAACTGAGGACAACTTGTCTCCCCCACCCCCATCCCACTTCCTGTGGTACAGTAATGGGTGAGATGAAGGACGATACTCCAGAACAGCCAACCTCAAACCTGACCAGGCATCAGAATCACCTGGCAGGCTTGTTAACCAAGATTTCCGGGCCCCATTCCTTGTGTTTCTAATTCAGCAGTTCTGAGTGGGGCCTGAAAGTTTGCATTTCTGACAAGCTCCCAGGTGATTCTAATGCTGGTGGTCCAGGGACCATGCTCTGAGAATTCATTAGGGTTTCCCTAATAAGTCAGCTCAACATATAACCAATCCTTGAAACAATCAATGATTTTCATAACTGGTAACAAGGAATGATGAAATTCACTGAATCTTGAAGAGCTGTAATTATGATTAGTACCTGAAGGGGGTGAGCAGGCCATGGAGAGACAATATAGAAAGGAAACAAATGTTCTCAGCAAGGTTGCACTCCATGCATAGATTTCATTTTCTGCAATGAAGAAAAGAAGCAAACAATACAGAAATCAGCAGGGAACATTGGGCTTTGAAGATAAAAGCAATAATCGGGCATGGTGGCAACAGCATGATAACTACACAACAGTTGGGCTTACCCCATTTGTTTTCCCAATGACTACAGGGAAGCTTAATCAGCCAACACATATTTATTGAGTTCTCACAGTGTGCTCAAACAGGAGTGGATAAAAGCATGGGGAATGGCTCTTGACCTCAACAAGTTACAGTGATGCCTCATTGATCAGTTTCTTGGGGGAAGGAAGCATGCCACAAAGTAAAATTCCCAAATAAGTAAACCTAACTCCTTAAAGTACTCAAATGTTATTGGAAGTATATTTTTTATTTTAAAAAAGTCTTCTGGCCGAGCACAGTGGCTC
>NW_016812354.1:0-2605 GCF_001698545.2 Rhinopithecus bieti | reverse complement strand
GGGGGGAAGCACACACACGGACCCCAAGCACTGGAGTCTCCTTGTCCTTCTGCAGCCCCTGGACCAGCAAGAGGAAAATACACCTTGTCATCCACCAGAGATGAAAAGGATCCCCAGCCAGGAGAGGTGGCTCACGCCTGTCACCCCAGCACTTTGGGAGGCTGAAGCAGGTGGATCTCTTGAAGTCAGGAGTTCAAGACAAACCTGGCCAACATGGTGAAACCCCATCTCTACTAAAACTACAAAAATTAGTCGGCGTGGTGGCGGGCACCTGTAATCCCAGCTACTCGGGAGGCTGAGGCAGGAGAATGGCGTGAACCAGGGAGGTGGAGGTGGCAGTGAGCCGAGATCACACCACTGCACTCCAGCCTGGGCAACAGAGTTAGATTCCATCTCAAAATAAAAAGAGAGAGAAAGAAGATGGGGAGGGGTATGGCAGGAGTTTCCTTGAAGAGACCAGCATCATTGGTTTGTTCTCACATTGCTATAAAGAAATAACTAAGACTGGATAATATAAAGAAAAGAGACTCCGTCTCAAAGAAAAAAAAATAAGAAAAGAAAAGGAGCCCCAAAGCTTCAGGAGATCCAGAGTATGAAACTGCAAATCCACTGGGCAAGGAAGATGATGCCTCAGTATCCCAATTCTTCAGATCCTCTTCTTCTTTTTTTCTTTTGTTTGAGATGCAGTCTCGCTCTGTCACCCAGGCTGGAGTGCAATGACACGATCTCAGCTCAATGCAACCTCCACCTCCCGGGTTCAAGTGAATCTCCTGCCTCAGCCTCCCGAGTAGCTGGGATTACAGGTGTGTGCCACCATGGCCAGCTAATTTTGTATTTTAGTAGAATACTACAATTTTGTATTTTAGTATTTTCACCATGTTGGCCAGGATGGTCTCGATCTCCTGACTGATCCACCTGCCTCAGCCTCCAAAAGTGCTGGGATTACAGGCGTGAGCCACCGCACCCGACCTAGACCTTCCTCTTATCAGTCACCAACTCAGCTTCCCCTGGGACCGCTTCAAAAATCTGCTGTTCATGAGCCCCGGTGCCAAATGCCTGGCTTCTGAGAGATACATGAAGACCCTGATTCCTCTTTTCATGGGGAAGACGTCTCTGTCCACCCAGTGGACGGCACAGACAGCTCCTAGCACCAGAATGGTAGGGCAAGGGTAAGAGCGTGCCCAGTGGGGAGGCGGGAATGTATACACGTGCTTCCAGACAGGATGTACAAGACAAAGAATTTGAATGACTTTTTGAAACAATGTCATACGGTCGCCTATGCCAAGCCGATTCCCATAGAGGAGACAGCACCTACTCAGCGTGCTGGAACAAGCATCCCTGTGTGAAGAAGTGACTGCTGCTGGCAGGGGCAGCTCACTTGGCAGAGAGGAGAGGCTGGAATGAAGGCTGAAGGAATTTTCAGGGTGTGGACTCCCATCAGTGACTTTTACAGAGGAACCCTGAGCCCAATCTGGGGTCTGGAGTGGGGGCTAAAGGGACAGAGGGGAGGCAGGAAGGGGCTCTCTGGGAGACTTGGTGGATGACACAGAACCACAGACACAGAAAAGGCAAAGCCTTGAAGCTACCGTTTGAAAATCAAGGTTAGGGAGACCCAACACAGGAGAGGATTTGGTAAAGGTGACCCAGGACAGGAGGATTTGGTAAAGGTGACCCAGGACAGGAGGATTTGGTAAAGGTGACCCAGGCAGTGCTCCCTCATCAGAGCTCTCTAAACCTGCATTTCTCTTTGTCCTGGTCACCAGAAGAGAGAAAAGAGAGCCTCCGCCTGATGTCAATGAAAGATGTCTCTGTGGGTAAGGATTTAGTTTTCCCCTGATTACCTAAGGAGAAAAATTTTCTCTTTCTTTTTTTTTTCTTTTGAGATGGAGTCTCGCTCTGTTGCTCAGAATGGAGTGCAGTGGTGCAATCTCGGCTGTGTCTCCTGGGTTCACGCCATTCTCCTGCCTCAGCCTCCCGAGTGGCTGGGACTACCCGCCACCATGCCTGGCTAATTTTTTTGTATTTTTAGTAGAGATGGGGTTTCACCGTGTTAGCCAGGATGGTCTCGATCTCCTGACCGCGTGATCCGCCCGCCTCGGACTGCCAAAGTGCTGGGATTACAGGCATGAGCCATCACGCCCAGCACAAAATTCTTTCTTCGTCATAAATCTACCCTTCTCTTTGCATTCACCTTTGCATCTATCTACATATCTAGCCAGCCACCCACATTCATCTATGCATCCATCCATCCATCCATCCACCCACCCACCCACCTATCCACTCATCCACCCATCCATGAACCTGTTTATTCATGTATCCATCCATCCATTCAATCATTCACTTATCTACCTATCCATCTATTCATCCATCCATTCATCCACCCATCTACTCATTCACTCATCCACCTAACCATCCATCCGTCCATCTACCCATCCATCCACTCATCTACCAAACTAATCATTCATCCCTCCATCTATACATCCACCTATTCAATACATCTATTCACTCATCCATCTGTCCATCTACCCATCCATCCACCCATGAAACTGTCTATCCATCCCCCTTTCCACCTACACATCCACCCAAACACCTGTCTATCCATGTA
>NW_016812353.1:1183498-1188922 GCF_001698545.2 Rhinopithecus bieti | reverse complement strand
CCCTAGGCAGCTGTCAGCTAAATAGCTTAAATTTGCACATTAAAGGAAACAACTCAGGTGAAAATCAAATAGCAAAATTTACATCATAAGGTACAGAGAGAAAAAAGTCTGGTGGTGCTAGAGGGAGATGCTTTTATTTTCTTTGAGCCAAATTAAACATAAAATTAAACTGCACTCTTCCTTAAAATCCAAGAGTAGCCTCTGTTGCAATAGCTATTTTACTCAAAAAATCAGGTGGAAAAGAATTCAGTCAACTGAGAAGGAAAAGAAAAAAAAACTTTTGCTCAAGAAAAGACTAGGTCTTAGGAGAGAAAACAAACAACAACAACAACAAAACAAAAGCATGAAGAAGGCCTTTCAAATACAAACTTGAACACATGCATACATACACATACATCTTGGATGTTAGCCTTTTAATTAAGCTAACTTTTAACCATTGAGCTTCTTAAAACAATGTTTTAAATCTTATTACCATATTTCAGCTAGGGCAAAATGCCATTTTAGATGTATAGCCATTGTTTTTTCAGTTTGATATGGCTGGCCAAAAGGTGGCCTTGTTATGTAAATAAAGTCCCTTTTCTAATTAAAATTAAGAATCTTGTATTTTTTCCCCCCATTTGCTGGTCATTTTCTTACCACTTCAGAGGCCTTGTTCCCCTATAATTTAGGGTTCTCCTTCAGATATTTTCTTTCACAAAGCCATGCAATTATATGGAAATGTAAAACCTGCTTGAGAATGACTTTTGGGTAAACAATGGAATTAAGGCAGAAATCAAGAAGTTCTTTGAATCTGATGAGATCAAAGATACAACATACATGAATCTCTGGGACACAGCTAAGGGAGTGTTAAGAAGGAATTTTATAGCACTGAACACCCTTGTCAAAAGTTAGAAAGATCTCAAATTAACAAACTAACATCACAAATAGAAGAATTAGGGAAGCAAGAGCAAACCAACCCCAAAGCTAGCAGAAGATAAGAAATATCTAAAATCAGAGCTGACGAGACCATCCTGGCTAACACAGTGAAACCCCGTCTCTACTAAAATACAAAAGTTAGCTGGGCATGGTGGCTTGTGCCTGTAGTCCCAGCTACGCTGGAGGCTGAGGCAGGAGAATGGTGTGAACCTGGGAGGTGGAGCTTGCAGTAAGCTGAGATCGCACCACTGCACTCCAGCTTGGGCGACAGAGCGAGACTCCGTCTCAAAAAAAATTCAGAGCTGAATGGAAGGAAGTTGAGGCACAAAAAAAATATGCAAAAGATTGTTTAGGAGCTTGTTCTTTGAAAAAAATAATAAGACAGATAGATGGCTAGCTAGACTAACAAATACAAAAGAGAGAAGATCCAAATAAACGCAATTAGAAATGACAAAGGAGACATTACCACTTACCCCACAGAAATACAAAAAAATCCATCAGAGACTACTATGAATACTTTTATGCATACAAAATGTAAAATTTAGAAAAAATGGTTAAATTTCTGGACACAAACAGCCTCCCAAGATGGACCCAGGAAGAAATAACATCCTTGAACAGAGCAATAACAAGTTCTGAAATTGAATTAGTAATAAAAGTTTACAAACCAAAAAAAAAAAAAAAAAAAAAAAAGCTCAGGACCACAAAGATTCACAGCCAAATTCTACCAGATGTATAAAGAAGAGTTGATGCCATTCCTACTGAAATGTGATTTAGTACATAAACAAAATTGAAGACTAAAACCACACGATTATCTCAAAGATACAGAAAAGGCTTTCGATAAAATTCAGCATCCCTTCAGGTTTCAAACCCTCAATGAACTAGGCTTTGAAAGAACGTACTTTAAAGTAATAAAACTACCTATGACAAACCCATAGCCACATCATTTTGAATGGGCAAAAGCTAGAAACATTCCCCTTGAAAACTGGCACAAGACATAGTATTGAAAGTCCTTCCCAGAGTAATCAGGCAAGAGAAAGAAATAAAAGTTTCCCAAATGAAGACAGAAAATCAAGCTATCCCTGTTTGCAGATGACATGATTCTATATCTAGAAAACTCCATAATCTCTGCCCACTAGCTTCTTGATCTGATAAAAAATTTCAGCAGTTTCAGGATAAAACATAGACATACAAAAATCAGTAGCATTTCCATACATGAACAATATCCAAGTCAAGAGCCAAATCAGGAAGCCAACCCCATTAACAATTGCCACAGAAAGAATAAAATACCTAGGAATACAGCTAACCAGGGAGGTGAAAGATCTCTACAATGAGAATTGTAAAACGTTGCTCAAAGAAATCAGAGATGACACAAACAAATGGATAAACAGTCCATGATCAGAACAGGAAGAATAAATATTGTTAAAACCATACTGCCCAAAGCAATTTACAGACTCAATGCTATTCCCATCAAATACCAATAACATTCCTCACAGAATTAGAAAAACCTATTTTAAAATCCATGTGGGACCAAAAAAGAGCCCAAATATTCAAAGCAATGCTAAGCAAAAAGAACAGAGTTGTAGGCATCATGTTGCCTGACTTCGAACTATACTATAGGGCTACAGTAACCAAAACAGCATGGTACTGGTACAACATTAGACACATAGACCAACAGAATAGAATACAGAGCCTGGAAATAATATCCCACTCCTACAACCATCTGATTTTCAAGGAATTTGACAAAACAAGCAATGAAAAAAGGACGCCTTATTCAATAAATGGTGCTGGAATAATTGGTTAGCCATACGAAAGGACTGAATCTAGACCCCTAACTTACATTGCATTCAAAAATCAACTCAAGATAGATTAAATACTTTAATGTAAAATATAAAACTATAAAAGTCTGGAATTTGATCAGGAAATATCATTCTGGACATAGGACTTTGCAAATATTTCCTGACAAAGATGCTAAAAGGAATTGTGACATAACCAAAAATTCACAAGTGGAATCTAAGTAAACTAAAGAGCTTCTGCACAGCAAGCAAGAGAAACTATCAACAGAACAGACAGCCTACAGAATGGGAGAAAATATATGCAAACTATGTATCTGAGAAAGCTCTAATATCCAGAATCTATAAGGAACTTAAACACATTTACAAGAAAAAAACAAACAACCCCCTTAAAAAGTGGGCAAAGGACATGAACTGACACTTGGAAAGAAGACATACATGTAGCCAACAAGCATAGAAAAAAGCTCAACATCACTAATCATTAAAGATATGCAAGTCAAAACCACAGTGAGACACCATCTCACACCAGTCAGAATGGCTATTACTAAAAAGTCAAAAAATAATAGATGCCGGCATGGTTGTGGAGAAAAGGGAATGCTTATACATTGTTGGTCAATGTAAATTAGGTAAGCCATTGTGGAAAGCAGTGTGGTGATTCTTCAAAAAAACATAAAGCAGAACTACCATTCAACCCAGCAATCCCATTATTGGGTATATAACCAAAGGAATATGATTGTTCTACCATAAAGTCACATGCATGCTTATGTTCATTGCACCACTATTCACAATAGCAAAGACATGGAATCAACTTAAATGCCCATAAATGGTAGACTGGATAAAGAAAATGTTGTACATATACACCACGGAATTCTATGCAGCCATAAAAAAGAATGTGACTATGTTTTTTGTTGCAACATGGATGGAGCCGGAGGCCATTATCCTAAGCAAGTTAACAGACAAACAGAAACTTAAATACCATCTATTCTCACTTATAAGTGGGAGCTAAACCAGGAGAATACATGGAGACTAGAACAACAACAGACACTGGGGCCTTGTTGGTACAATACTTATTACCCGGGTGATGAAATTTTATGTTTACCAAATTATTGTGACACACCGTTTACCTATATAACAAACATGCACAATGCACATGTATCCCTGAACCTAGAAGAAAAGTTTAAAAAGAAAATGTGATACATGTATAAATGACTGGATACTTTGCTAATAATTAAATCTAAATTGTGGTGAGTAATAAAAATATAGTATGGAAGTTATATGGTCTGTAGTTTGTTCACTCCAAATCTCATGTTGAAATGTGATTCTCACTGTTGGAGATGAGATCTAGTGGGGGTGACTGGATCATGGGGATGGATCCCTCATGAATGGCTTAGCAGCACCCCTTGGTGATAACTGAGCTCTCATTTTGAGTTCATGTGAGATCTGGTTGTTTAAAAGTGTGTTGCACCTTCTCCCTTTCTTTCTTTCTCCTGCTCTTGCCATGTGATTCACCTGCTCCTGCTTTGCCTTCTTGAGGCCTCACCAGAAGCAAAGCAGAAACTGGTGCATGCTTGTACAGCCTGCAGAACTGTGAACTAATTGAATTTCTTTTCTTTATAAATTACCCATCCTCAAGTATTTCTTTATGGCAGCGCAAGAAAGGCCTAATATAGGAAGTTCCTCAAAAAACTGAAATTAGAATTACCTTTCATCCAGCAATCCCATTTCTGGAGATTTACACAACAGATTTATTATCATTTTGTTAAAGAGATGTCTGCATTCCCATATTCACTGCATCACTATGCACATAACCAAGTCATAACATCAACCTAAGTGTCCATCAACAGATGAACGGATAAAGAAATGTGGCACATATACACAACGGAATGACATTCAACAAGTCTCTAGAAAGTTTCAGCTTTCCCACATCTTCCTGTCTTCTTATGAGCTCTCCAAACTGTTTCAACCTCTGCCTGTTACCCATTTCTGAAGCTGCTTCCACGTTTTTGGGTATCTTCACAGCAGCACCTGCTACCCGGTACCAACTTACTGTATCAGTCCATTCTCACACTGCTAATCAAGACATATATGAGACTGGGTAATTTATAAAGAAAAAGAGTTTAATAAACTCACAGTTCCACATGGCTGGGGAGGCCTCATGATCATGGGAGAAGGCGAAGGAGGAGCAAAGGCCTGTCTTACATGGTGGCAGGCAAAAAGAGCATGTGCAGGGGAAATGCCCTTTACAAAACCATCAGATCTTGTGAGACTTATTCACTGTCATGAGAAAAGCATGGGAAAACCCCATCCCCATCATTCAATTACCTCCCACCAGGTCCCTCCCACAGCACATGGGGATTATGGGAGTTACAATTCAAGATGAGGTTTGAGGCATGCTGGCTCACACCTGTAATCCCAGCACTAAGGAAAACTGAGATGGGCCAATGACTTGAGGTCAGGAGTTTGAGACCAGCCTGAAAAACATGATGAAACCCCGTCTCTACTAAATACAAAAATTAGCTGGGGATGGTGGTGGGCACCTGTAATCGCAGCTGCTGGGGAGGCTGAGGCAGGAGAATCACTTGAATTCAGCAGGCAGAGTTTGCAGTAAACTGAGATTATCCCACTTCACTCTAGCCTGGGCAACAGAGCAAGACTTTGTCTCAAAAAAAAAAAAAAAAAAAAAAAAAAAAAAAAAAAAAAAAAAAAAAAAAATAAGATT
>NW_016812353.1:1145218-1181245 GCF_001698545.2 Rhinopithecus bieti | reverse complement strand
GTGAGCTGAGATCCGGCCACTGCACTCCAGCCTGGGTGATAGCGAGACTCTGTCTCAAAAAAAAAAAAAAAGAAAAAAAAATATATATATATATAAAATCTCAGACAGGCAGAATACTTTTTTTTTGAGTTCTATTACACAGATTACACAGCATGGTAAATATAGTTAACAATAGCATATTATACATTTCACAGTTGCTAAGAGTAAATTTCAAATGTTCTCACCACAAAAATAAGTATTTGAGGTGATTAATATGTTAATTCGCTTGAGCTAATTATTCCATATTTTGTTCATAAATCATAGCATCACTTTGTATCCCGTAAATGTATATCATTATTAATGGTTTAAAATACAATTTAAAAAATTTTTATTAGAATGCAAGTTTCAATATTTAGGACACATGGAAAAGCCTCTTTTCATATTATGTCAAAAGCAAATGAATTAAAGATGTGGTTACAAACATGGATATTTGGTGTATTGGGGTAAGTTAAATGAACTGTCTTTATTTTTAAAATAACTGTTATTTAATAGAAATTCAGGAGATTCAGATTATCATCCTACTTCTGGAAAAAAAAGCAAAAAAAAACTAGACCTATAATTCTGAGAGGGGCAGGAGGAAAGGAGTCTTTTTAAAAATGACTTTCCTGGGCCAAGGGCTCTGCATATATTCTCTCCAGCTACCTAGCTTATGCTGTTTTGAATAGGTTAACTTCTCTGTGTCTGATTCCCTCACCTTCAAATTATGTTGTTGGATCTGGCCAGGGTTTCTTAATCGAGTCCAATGCATGGGATTCAGGGTGGTCTGTATTCTCTAAAATTACATGAAACACTATGAGTACATGTATATGCAATTTTCTGTGGGAGATGGTCCAGAGCTTCCATCCATTTCTCAAAGGGATTTATTTGGATTCTGAAAAACAAAGAACTAATTCTTTTAGAACAAACTGGGGTATGTGTGCCCCTGGGGATTATGCACAGTTTCCAGGGGGTATGAAGGCATGGAAGGGTCTACGAACATCTATTTTTGTTCCTCAACTTTCTTGTGCATCGTGTGCTAAAATGGATCTTTCTGAGAAAAGACAAGTAAGAAAGTCCCTTTGATGGAAGGCTGATACTACTCTCCTACCTGAATATAAAATTTTACATTTTCTGCCAGCATCCATGAAACAGTGACCGTTTAACTTGTTAGCTTGCAAGCAGGGTAACAATCCCAAACTTGTCACAGTTCTCAATAGTTACTATCTAAATTTTGTTTTTATTTGCTTACTTATATATGATCTGTCTCCTTCTCCAGAAATTAAGTTCTACTAGGGCAGAGACTTTGACTTTTCACCCTGTATCTTAAGCACGTAAAACAGTTCTTGGTACATAGTAGATATTCAATAAATATTTTCTGACTTAGTAAATAAATCGATAAAATATTTTCTTGCACAGTTTCCTAGCATAACTTTTCAAAAACCAATAGGACCATTTTCCTCATCATATTCTAAAGCTAAACAAACTCCTGTTTTTCGGAGTCACATGCTATTTTTCTCGCAATTGTCCATTGCTGGTGTGCCCAGCAGGCATCATATCCTAAAACCAAACAAAGTCTTATTTTCCCTAAATTTATGTTGCCTAGATCATTTTTCTTCCTAACTAGAGTATTACTTAAAGTTTTTTCTCAGCATATTCATGTTATTTATTATTTCTTCTACAGCACATTACATTTGTTCCTATTATAGTGGGGAATACATAAGATTACAGAGAGTAGTATTACAGACTGTATAGAGCCAAGTTGCTTCTTTGCCTAATGCTGGCCCCACCCCTTACTAGCAGTATATCCTTGAGCAATTTACTTAAGGCTTCTACATTTCAATTTCTTCATCTTTAAAACAGGGATAACAATAATGCTTAATTCATAGGATTGAGTCTACAGTCCAAGATAACTTATGTAAAGTTCTTAGCAGAGTACTGGTTCTATAATATGCATTCACTAAGTGTGAGCTGAGTTGTCTACGGAATTTGATTATGATTATTCCTTCCTATGAGTCTGACAATGCCTCAGAGTTAGAACTCTGCCAACTTTGTGTATATGTTCTTTCTTCCACACCAAAGGAAATTACAAAGCCAGTGAACAATAATAGGCACAGAAAAGTAAACCTCTGGCATGTGTCACTAAACTTTCACCCGGCTTTTTATTTGCTGCAGATGATCTGAGAATCCTTCTCCAAGGTGAAAGAAGAGCAAAAGACATGGTCAAATCTTTTGAGAAATTCCAGGAAGTGAATAAAAGGAATTTTGATTTTGATCTGCATGTCTATGTTTATGGAAGTTGAAATTTTAATGCATTTCCTTGGTCAGAATCGCTCCACAAATGATTGTCTCATTGCTCTGCTTCATTAAAATTAAAGAAGAATAATATGACTCAAGTCTCATTTTACGAGACTGGAAATTGATGCAATGTGGTAATGGGACAAAATGTGGCAATGGGACAAAAATTACAAAAATGGAGATGCATATTCTGGCTGAGTAGATTTTAATAAATCTAGAACCCAAGTTTAAGCATAAAAACATGAGGTGCATAATCACTACGTTACTAGATAGTAACATAACCACATAATTCTGGTGTTAAGTTTTATTTATTTTTAACTGCAAAGACTGTCTGAGAAAAGTTTCTTACCAAACAGAAATATTGGAGATGGAGATGCGTCCTTTGTGAGGTAGCACAAAGGCTCCACAAAGACTCAGATTCATCTTTCCTGAATGTCGGCAGTCCCCAGTCATGTGCAACTGCAAACCCAAATGAAGCCACCGTTCATCAAAAACTCCACGTCGACAGCAGCGCAAGTGGCTGCTAAAAAATAGACTGAAATGCTGGTGGTTATAGATAGATTTCTAGAAATAGATGTATTCCAGAAAACAGAAACAGAAAAGCCTTGACATTCTCAGATGGTGTTATATTTACAAGTTGCTCTGGCAAGCGAAATTGAAAGCTGGTGACAAAGCATTCACCAGAAAATAAGTAACAGAAACAGCCCCTTGGGACTGTGACTGAGGATGACACTTCATTACATCAGACAGAAAATGTTTCTTAACCAAAGCTAAACCAAACGAGTGTGAGACAGGAGTAACATAAACAGCAACTCCACAGTCACAGGATCAGTAACGAATGTAAAATGCAGAAATACACTGGGCACATATTCTTATGAGAGCATGATTATCATCATCATCATTAGCAGCAACACTGTGTTCATGCTCGGGTGATCACACACCATGAACTCTGTATAGTTTACTCCTGTCCTGGCCACCCTGCCTCTTAGGGTTCCTTTTCCCTCTTAAGTATGTCCTGGTTTGAATTATAATTAGATGCTCACTCTGCGCATGGCATATTAGTAGGCATTTGCAGGCTTTTCCAAGAAATGCCATGGCCCCTGCACTTAATGGTACTTATTTTTCTCTTTTATGGGTACTAAGTGCACTCTGGAAGAGAAAGAGGCAGCGGAAGGAGTGGGAGGGCAGGCGGACAAGGCCATGCAGCACCATAGCACCTGTAAGGCTTAATAGGTGGGTAAATTTTTAGATTAAATACTTAACTACCCCAGAGCCTCCTGGGTTGAGGTATATACTAACCCCCTGCTGAAGATTCTGATGAGTTTTAAGCATATTGTTGCCTGGACAAAAAGAAGTGGTATTTAATCTTACCATGTCAGAAAGTAATCATGACATAGTATTGGGCCGATGGTTCTCACAGCACCAATGCATGACCCACCCTTCTCTTCATGCTGAGAAGTTTAAAATAAGTTCATCATTGTTACTAAAACTCTCGAGTATGAGAAAATTCCCAGGCACATGCCTCCTACAGTTAACAAGCTTGTAAACTTACTACATAAACCTGTTTGTAAACTAAGCATACCTTTACTATTTATCAGGGAAAGTAACAAATCAGTTGGGTCCTGAATAGTCTGTCGTTTGGGGATATTCAAATTCCCTAAATATCACACTGAAAATTAAGTTTGTATTATTTTTTAAATGAATAATTCATCCTTTATAGACATTACAGATAAAACATGATTTAAAATCTAAACAGGATCTTGGGCTTTTTAATAGTACCCGGCACCAGGATATTCAAAGATAGATGTAGATTTATTTCTTAAAATTAATTCTCATAGCTCTATGAAGAAAGGAAATGATATTACCATCTGATCTCTTGAAGCAATAAACAGATCTTACCATCTCCGTGTAGTTAAAAGAGGGAAAAAAAGTGTAGTTTCAAATATATACATATATATGCTAAAAGACTGAAGTTTTACTGAAGTTCAGTTTACCATATATATAGCTATATATACACATATATAGTTATATATAGCTATATATGGTATGTGTATATATGTATATATAGCTATATATGGTAAACTGTTGTATATATAGCTATATATACATATATATGGTATATATTAAATATATTAAAAGACTGAAATTTTACTGTGCTTTAAATTAAGAAAAAATGGATAAAATAATTAAAACTTTCCCTTTGGTGATGATGAGAAGAATATACATTGAGATTAATACAGAAGATTAAAGAATCTCCTGGCTAATTTATTTTGAACTTCACTTTTACTTGAATTAGCTTGGATATTTTCAACTTAAAATAATTAACCCTAGGTCATTTGTCTGTAAAAATCTGAAGGAAAAAAAACAGCAGTTCTAAAGATTTATTAACTCATTTGGCAAATATTTATTTACTACTTATTATGTGCCAGTCACTTCTGAGTTCAAGGAGTTCTGAGGTGAACAAAACAGACAGAGACCTTCCTGAACTTACATGACAGTGGAGAGGCAGATGTAAACATGAAGAAACAGGGTAAAATAATTAAGATGGTAAATTTTATTTTGTGTGTATTAAAAAAACACAATAAAAACTAGTCTGGCTTACCGTAAAATCGATACAATTATTTATTAATTAAAGTAAAAATGATATTTAATTAAAAAAGAAACAGGTAATTTCAGACTGGGACAAGTGTTATGAATGGCGATCTAAAGACTGTCATAACCTTCTAGAGTTCCAGACTAAATATTTCGAGATGGTGAAATTTAAGGCCAAGGACAGAAAAAGTGGTGAGAGAAATAGTCACCAGAATCAAATCAGGTATTAGCAATTGCTTTTCTTTTGCTAGCGGTCTTCCTTTAATGCTGAATAACTCTTATTATTCCTTCAATTAAGGTGGTTCCTACTCTCTTTCCATTTGAGTTGAGATCCTCCGTGACTCAAGAATGCCTTCCCCATGAATCTTTGACACAGCACAGAATCACTTTGCAATCTAAAACCACCTTTAACACACTCTTATTTGAGGCTATAAACCTTGTTAGAATATGTTTCTCTGCTTAGTCCTCTTAATTATGTGACATTATGTTGGTTTGGCTCCTTCATGTGAGTTACTCAGATGCACAGAGAATAATGTGGCTCCAAGACAGGCAGCGCCAAGCAGCAGGACAAGTCTGGCTGTGGCAGGACGCTTTTTAAAAATTATTATTATTATACTTTAAGTTCTGAGATACATGCGCAGAACGTGCAGGTTTGTTACGTAGGTATACAGGTACCATGGTAGTTTGCTGCACCCGTCAACCCGTCATCTACATTAGGTATTTTTCCTAATGCTATTCCTCCCCGGCCCCCCACCCCCCAACAGGCCCTGGTGTGTGATGTTCCCCTCCCTGTGTCCATAAGTTTTCATTGTGCAACTCCCACTTATGAGTGAGAACATGCGGTGTTTGGTTTTCTGTTCTTGTGTTAGTTTGGTGAGAATGATAGTTTCAAGCTTCATCCATGTCCCTGCAAAGGACATGAACTCATCCTTTTTTATGGCTGCATAGTATTCCATGGTGTATATGTGCCACATTTTCTTTATCCAGTCTCACCTTGATGGACATTTGGGTTGGTTCCAAGTCTTTGTTATTGTGAACAGTGCTGCAATAAACATATATGTACATGTGTCTTTATAGTAGAATGATTTATAATCCTTTGGGTATATACCCAGTAATGGGATTGCTGGGTCAAATGGTATTTCTGGTTCTAGATCCTTGAGGAATTGACACACTGTCTTCCACAATGGTTGAACTAATTTACACTCCTCCAACAGTGTAAAAGCGTTCCTATTTCTCCACATTCTCTCCAGCATCTGTTATTTCCTGACTTTTTAATGATTGTCATCCTAACTGGTATGAGATGATATCTCATTGTGGTTTTGATTTGCCTTTCTCTAATGACCACTGATAATGAGCTTTTTTTCATATGTTTGTTGGCTGTATAAATGTCTTATTTTGGGAAGTGTCTGTTCATATCCTTTGCCCACCTTTTGATGGGGTTGTTTGTTTTTTTCTTGTAAATTTGTTGAAGTTCTGGATATTAGCCCTTTGTCAAATTGATAGATTGCAAAACTTTCTCCCATCCTGTAGGTTGCCTGTTCACTCTGATGATAGTTTATTTTGCTGTGCAGAAACTCTTTAGTTTAATTAGATCCCATTTGTCAATTTTGGCTTTTGTTGCCATTGCTGTTGATGTTTTAGACATGAAGTCTTTCCCCATGCTTATGTCCTGAATGGTATTACCTAGGTTATCTTCTAGGGTTTTTATGGTTTTAGGTCTTACATTTAAGTCTTTAATCCAGCTTGAGTTAGTTTTTATATAAAGTGTAAGGAAGGGGTCCAGTTTCAGTTTTCTGCCTATGGCTAGCTAATTTTCCCAACATCATTTATTAAATAGTGAATCCTTTCCCCATTGTTTGTGTGTGTCAGGTTTGTCAAAGATTAGATGGTTGTAGATGTGTGGTGTTATTTTTGAGGCCTCTGTTCTGTTTCAATGGTCTATATATCTGTTTTGGTACTGGTACCACACTGTTTTTGTTACTGTAGCCTTGTAGTATAGTTTGAAGTCAGGTAGCATGATGCTTCCAGCTTTGTTCTTTTTGCTTAGGATTGTCTTGGCTATATGGGCTCTTTTTTGGTTCCATATGAAATTTAAAATAGTTTTTTCTAATTCTGTAAGAAAGTGGTAGCCTGATGGGGATAGCATTGAATCTATAAATTACCTTGGGCGGTATGGCCATTTCACAGTATTGATTCTTCCCATCTATGAGCATGGAATGTTTTTCCATTTGTTTGTATCCTCTCTTGTTTCCTTGAGTAGAGGTTTGTAGTTGTCCTTGAAGAGGTCCTGCACATCACTTGTAAGTTGTATTCCTAGGTATTTTATTCTTTTTGAAGTAATTGTGAATGAGAGTTCACTCATGATTTAGCTCTCTGTTTGTCTATGATTGGTGTATAGGAATGCTTTTGATTTTTGCACATTGATTTTGTATCCTGAGACTTTGCTGAAGTTGTTTATCAGCTTAAGGAGATTTTGGTCTGAGATGATGGGGTTTTCTAAATATACAACCATGTCATCTGCAAACAGAGACAATTTGACTTCCTGTCTTCCTATTTGAATAGACTTTATTTCTTCCTCTTGCCTGATTGCCCTTGCCAGAACGTCCAATACTATGTTGAATACGAGTGGTGAGAGAGGACATCCTTGTTTCGTGTTGGTTTTCAAAGGGAATGCTTCCAGCTTTTGCCCATTCAGTATGATATTGGCTGTGGGTTTGTCATAAATAGCTCTTACTACTTTGAGATACGTTTCATCAATACCTAGTTCATTGAGAGTTTTTAGCATGAAGGGGTGTTGAACTGTATTGAAGGCCTTTTCTGCATCTATTGAGATAATTATGTGGTTTTTGTCATTGGTTCTGTTTATGTGATGGATTATGTTTATTGATTTGCCTATGTTGAACCAGCCTTGCATCCATGGGTGATAGTGCTTTTAAAGATTATTTAGTTCCTGTTAAATGCCATTTTAAAACAAATATGTTTCTTGGTCACTCTGTTTTTTGTTTTTTTTTATCAAACTTAATTTAGATTTCCTTTAAGAGTATTCTAGTATTGGCCGGGCGCGGTGGCTCACGCCTGTAATCCCAGCACTTTGGGAGGCCGAGGTGGGCGGATCACGAGGTCAGGACATCCAGACCATCCCGGCGAACACAGTGAAACCCTGTCTCTACCAAAAATACAAAAAAAAATTTAGCCAGACGCGGTGGCAGGCGCCTGTAGTCCAAGCTACTCAGGATGCTGAGGCAGGAGAATGGCCTGAACCTGGGAGGCAGAGCTTGCAGTGAGCCGAGATCGGGCCACTGCACTCCAGCCTAGGTGACAGAGCGAGATTCCGTCTCAAAAAAAAAAAAGTATTCTAGTATCTAAAATTCCTGGTGTGTAAGTTATTTCTCTCCCACCCCCCTTTTTAATATACTAACTCTTTTCCAAGGTTAATTTTCACACATACTTTGGAATATTTACTCTAGTTCATATACAGATGGAATTATTTTCTGTAAAAATGTTATGAGTCTTGAGTTGTGGAGGCGCTTCCATGGGGCAGTAAGGTATTTATCTCTGATAGTATACTACAATGCGTGCTTTTTTAGTCTCCTCAGGCCTGTGACAATTTCTCATTATTTTATTGTCTTTCATGACCTTGAAAATTTGAAAGAGCATTGATCACTTATTTTATAGAATTCCCTACTTTTTGTTTGTCAGTGTTTTACTCAAAATTAGATTAAAAGTTATAAGTTTCTAGGAAGAATATTACAGAAGTGGAGTGCCATTTCTCACTCTATCATATCAGGGGTGTGTGGTATCAAATGATTTATCACGGGTGATGTTAACATTAAGCACTTGGTTAATTAAGGTCTTGTTTGCCACTGTAAATTTACCGTGTTTTCCTTTCCATCTTTCTTCTTTGGATGCAAATCGCTCCACCCACTTCACCCTAGAGGGAGGTCCTGAAGGGAGGAGTATCTACACACATATATTATTTAAAGTCTTCTGTAAAAAAAAACACCTCTTCTTTCCTATTCATTTATCTATTCAATCATTTACTTACATTAGTATGAACATCTATAATCATTTATACTTTGGCTTATAATCCAATATTATGTTATTTATATTTTTGCTCCAGTTGTTCCAGATATAGCCATTGGGAGCTCTTTCAGGTTGGTCCCTATGTCCCTTTGACATGCCTGTATCCTTTTTTTTTTTTTTAATATTTCTTTATTTTCTGGTACTACAAGATGCTCTAGACTCATCTTGTATTTTCTCTATTCCAGTTCCAGCAGCAGCCATTGCTGTATGGATCTCGGGCTCTTTTTATTAGAGAATGGTGTTCAGAAGGCAAGACTAGGTGTTAGGTGTGCTCCTTGCCGTTGGGCAATCCCCCTCAATGGACACAGGTAGGAAATATATGTATCTATATAACTCATGTCTATATTGATTTTTAATTTCTAAATTGGTGGTCTAATTACATGTAGGTGATGAAAAATTGAACCCGATACCAATGCATGGCCTGCAGTTTCAGTTTCTTGATGGTGACTATTTTTCCATTCATCACTCAGTGCTGTCACCCTTCTTTCCACGATGTGTTCTTGGGCCAGTGAGCAGAGTTTTTCTGCTTCATGGACTGGATTCCTCTTTCTGGCTCCAATCTTTAGGGAGGGAGCTAAGATTCAGGGTCCCACGAAGCACAGGGTATGCAGCTTCAGCCACAATTCTCTTTCAGGCATTTGATCCAACCCACTTAACTTATGACTTTCTCTGACTCTCCTCAGAAATATTTAGCTGTTCTCACCCCTTCGATTTTAAGTTTATTTGTAGTTTCTGGTACGTATGTACATCTTTTTCTTGCTTTGGAACTCTAGCATATATAAGAAGAACTATTTGATGTTACATTTTATCTAGCATTTCTATGTGTCACTTGTGTGTATGTGTGTATCTTCACACTCACATAATTTGCTGTATTGAATAGAAACTATCTATTTACAACTAAGGAATTAAGCACCAGAATATTTGCATGACAGAAGGTTGCACAATGAGTTAATGACAGAACTGTCTGCACTCCCATTTCTGGTGTTTCCACTTTACTTTCCTGATCGTGTGGTAAATACAATGGTTAAAATTTTAAGCCTTTTCCTAGCCGGGCAAGGTGGCTCATGCCTGTAATCCCAGCATTTTGGAAGGTTGAGGTGGATGAATCACCTGAGGTCAGGAGTTCGAGACCAGCCTGGCCAACATGGAGAAACCCTGTCTCTACTAAAAATAGAAAATTAGCTGGGCATGGAGGCACATACCAAATCCCAGCTACTCAGGAGGCTGAGGCAGGAGAATTGCTTGAGCCCGGGAGGTGGAGTTTGCTGTGAGCCAAGATTGCACCATTGCGCTCCAGCCTGGGCAACGAGAGCGAAATTCCATCTCAAAAGAAAAGAGAAAAACAACTGATAGGGGTGGGCAGAAGGTCGTGATACACTCACAATGGATTCCCCTTTGTTTTAGAACAATCTGAAGTATATTTAATTTGCAAGCCTACTGGAACAGAACAGTGCTTGGCAAACACAAATACTGCCAACGTTTCAGAATTCATATAGAACTCAAATATTAGCCATATGCAAATATGTTCGTTTATTGGAATTTATATAGACAATATTTATAGCTCAATCCTTCATTTTAAAAAAATTTGTCTAGATTTAGAGATGCAGATCAAATTCTGGATTTTCTCTTCCTAAGGAAGATGCTGATATGGGATATATCAAAGTGAGAGTCAACGTCTGCTTTATGGCTCAGAGACTGAAGAAAGACTGTTATTAAAATGTTCTCATTTTATTGGGCTTAATCTATTTTTCCTTGTTGCATAGTGTTTGAAGTGGTCAGTTGCTGTATTTGTGGTTGTTGATTACATTTTAAAAGTAATAATACAAAGAAAATTTCTATATGACCAAACACTCTCAAAATTAAAGCACTTTATTGATAGGATAAATTGTATAAAATAAGTAATTAAACATTGTAAGTTTATAGTTTTTGCTGAGACACTAGTAAACACAAAACGAAAAAATAAGCAAACAAAATAATGTGAGTATAACATGCTGACCTCTCAGCAAACTCCTCCACTGATGTCAGATGGATATGAGACATAAAATGTGACTGACCCTTTTTTACTCGTATTATTTTAAAGCAGAAGAAATGACCCCATCAACAGTGCATTCTAGGTTGGGTGTGGTGACTCATGCCTGTAATCCCAGCACTTTGGGAGGCTGAGGTGGGTGGATGGCTTGAGTCCAGGAGTTCAAGGCCAGCTTGGGAAACATGATGAAACCATGTCTCTACAAAAAAATACAAAATTTAGCCAGGTGTGGTGGCATGCACTTGTAGTCCTACTACTTGAGAGGTTCAAGTGGAAGGATTGCTTGGGCCTGGAAGGTCAAGGCTGCAGTGAGCCATGATTGCACCACTGCACTCCAGCCTGGGTGACAGAGGGAAGAATAAAAAAATACATTCTAAATAATTCACCACTGGAATGTAAGAATCACTTAACCAGAATTCCTTCTTTAATTCTGACATCCACGTTAATAATGGCTAATGCTGATTGAAACTTGAGGATCAATTATGCTTCAGTAAATGATAAAAGCTACCTTTTAAGTCCAAATTCTGCAAATTTTTGTAGCAAATATCAGATATAATAAATATTTAGTAACTTCTGTGGACTTCTCAAAAGCAAATATCTTAAGAGCACACTTGTATATTTTGTAGGGCATTACTAATCCTTTTAATAATATTTATTAAAAGGTAGTCACTGAAACTATATTTCAGTTGACTTATCCTAAGAACCAAAATATAATACACAGCCAAGAGATTTTCTATTCATGGTCATTAGTTATTAGTAGCCATCAAAGTCTGATTAATGTTACCTGGAGATAAAAGGGTCTGCTGAGTGTCAATATTTATACAATTTAAAATCTTTTTTTCATCTACATAATCTAGAAAACGTTAATAGAAGTTACAATTGGGCATGATATAATTGTTCTCATTCTAGAAAATACTTAAGTATTATGGGAGATAGGGACCCTAAATTCAAAATCACTGGCTGTCATTGCTTTTTGTTTTTTGAAACATGGTCTGTGTCACCCAGGCTGGAGTATAGTGGCACAATCTTGACTCACTTCAGCCTCAATATCCTGGGCTCAAATGATTCTCCCACCTAAGCCTTCCAAGTAGCTGAAACTACAGGTGCATATCATGAAACCTGGCTAATTTTACGTACTTTGTAGAGAGAGGCTCTCACTATGTTGCCTAGGCTGCTTTCAAACTCCTGGGCTCGAGGGATTCCCCTGCCTCAGACTTCCAAGTGCTGGAATTACAGGCATGAGTCACCATGCCCAGCCAACTATAGGCTTTTTAATCTTTTCTATTAAAAGAGAAAAAGATGTAAATTAAATGAAGCATTAATTTATGTAAGTTGTCCCACAGATGCCTTGCTGGTAATCACTGAGAAATAATTTGCAAGCCCAAGAATTATGTGAGCACTTGATGAATTAATGTCTTCAGTTCTCTCTCTGAAGCATCAGGCAATCCCAGTGGTTCAGGTTATTCCCTTTCCTTACCCAGAGATCCAGGCAGTTTAGGGCCATGAGCCTCATGTTGAATAGAGTGAACCTTCCTTCCTGCATACAGGCCTGCAAGAATTTATTAGCTCTGTATGTCCACATCTTTACTAGAAAGATTAAATCCTCATTTTGTACAACCACCCTCTGTTCTAAAGGTACACTCTTTCCCATTTTGATCCTCTCTCTCCTGCTTTCAGGAATTTTTGTAGCAGTTTATTAGCAAATAGCAGCCATATCTACAGTGACTACTGTTGTGAACAGATCACTTGCCCCAGTTGTTTTCTCCTTACGTGACTCCATGTGGGTACATGAAGTAATGTGCCATCAGTAGCATCTTGGCTCATGGACCAATGTGTGCATCTCGGCACATGTACCTGCTTTAATGTTATATTGAAGATGCAAACTGTGTCATTCTTTAAAATAAAAGAGCAAAGTATTTTTATTGTTCTTTTTTACCCTTTGTCTTTCGCTTCTTTTGATTCTTCCACATACACGTGTTTTCTCTAAGAAAAGAAGTCACCCACTGACCCTTTGATTTATCTTATAATTCCCGACTGTGCTTCAAGGAATAAAAAGCTTTTTCAAGAGGACAGTGGGAACATTTTTCTCTTAGCAATTCATTACTATTTCTGAAGGAAAAAAAAAAACATAATGGGGTGATGGTTATATAGCATTACAGGTCTATCTGTCTCTTTTACTTGTTTCTTTCTGGAAGTTCTAAAAGCAGAATTTTCTACTGCTGGTAAAGAGAAAAAGATTGTGTGTGTAGTATAAAATAAGATGAAACAGTTAAGTAATTGAGAAAAATAACCACTTTTCATTTTCTTTTCACTCTCCCCACCCTTCACTAAGCATGTCCACACTAACCAACTCTGCTGAACACTCAGGAACATTTCCATAATGACCTCATTAGGCAGCAGTGCTAACACCTGATTATTCTCTTTTATCTTGTCAACTAAGAGACATTTAGTTCTGAGGGGAAAAAAACATTTGAAAAGATTTGACTTTTCCCTCTTAAAATATCTCAATTATGTTAAAAATGGTGACACATTAGCAATTACAATCAGTCTTCATGAATGAGATCCTGCCTGGCTTCTCTTTAGGAACATTAGCTGCCTCCACACTTCACTCGGCTGCTCCAACTGAGGTGGTTCTCCCACTGTCACATAGTCTGCTGATTTGTCTTTGGCTTATCTCTTTTCTAGGTGGTCTTGACAACTCAACAATGGTGATATGGGAAGGGGCTTGACGCTTTGAGAAGATGATCACACTCTTTGATACTGGTGAAACCCCACAGAGAAGAACATATATTTTATAGAAGCCTTTTTGTGAAGTAGGTGGTGGCTAAGAGTGAGGTATTTGAAACAGTTTGATGCCCAGTTATCAGTATTTACTGGATGGTAGCATGGATGCTCACCACCCTGTAGAGTGTGGGACAACTTTATAAAAGGAAGAATGGTCCCATCAAAACGCCAAAAGTGCCCCTAATGAAACACCCTGAGACTAGTGTATTTTGAGAAAGGAAGAATGTTGTTGTCTTAAATCCTCCCTGAGTTCCCCATCTGACAGTTGCTCCTCTCTTTCATATGCAGCCTGTGTAGCTGCCAGTTCCCCCATGAGCAATGAGTCACTTAGCTTTTAGTTAGTTTCTTACATGCCTAGACACAATCTCTTTTGGAGAATGTTGCTCTGTCTCCATGGAAACCAATATGAGGACCAACTCCACCATGTCTCTGTACTCTCCACATTCCACTGCTCATGCCTTTATCTGATTCTGTGAAGATTTTGGCATAACCAAAGGGAATAGCATTGTAAATAGGAAAATGGTGAAAACTTTACATTAAATATAACTTTCTCCGTAGTTCAAGGGAAAAGAAAAGTTCATGACCTTGCTAACCTATTCTTAAGTCTGAAATGCTCCACTAGAACGTTCTCTTCTTTTAATCTTTTCCATGTGAGTCCATTTTTTCAGAAACTTTGTGCTATATTCAAGTATTTATCTCGCCTCAGGATCCATCACTGTTCTCAGTAGCACATTTTCTGAAGTCTGGGTAAGAATATTATATATGTGTATGTGGTGTGTGTAACACTATATATGTGTAACATATATGTGTGTGTGTGTAACACTATGTGGATCACGCAAACACACATTTACATCCAAACAGACACAGTGTTTCTCTAAGCAGCAGACAGAATTGTTTCCCAAATTATAAATTTAATCGTGTTGCTCAAACTCCCCAAAGACCACCTGTAGCATTTAGTTTAAAATGTGAAATCTTTATGGCCACGAACCCTGAATCGTCGCCTTCTCTGTCCTCATCTGTTGCTTCTCTGCCTGTGTAATCCTCTGCAGCCACTCTGGCCTCTGTGCTCTCATTTCCATTTCAAGCCCTTTGCACTTGTTTTTTCTGCCTGGGATTCCCTTCTTTCTGATTTACATATCTAGTCCCCTTGCTTCTTTCAGATCTCAAATGACGCACTTTCAAGAAGTGCTTCTTTGACCACCCATGTAACATAGCAGCAGCTCCTCTTCACATTTCCTTATCTTACTCTGATAGAATATTCTTCGTTGGTTTTATTTTAACTGACATTACATTAAATATTGATTAGAATGTAAACTCTACAAGGGCAGGCATTTTAACTTTCCTGTTTACTGTCATTCCTAAGGCCTAGTACAGTCTTTGGCACATACTAGGGGTTTAATTAAGACTCACTGAATGGATGAATAAGTAAATGCAATAATGCATGAAAAAGCTCACCTCCCCTTCTTTCTTGCAGTAAATACCTTTTTTTTCATAAGATAGTTGGATTTCGTTTCTTGTTTGAATTAGTAATTAGTAAATCCTGGACTAATACGAATTGATTTTTTTTTTTTTTTTTTTTTTTTTTTTACAAATTCTTAATTCTACGAAGATCCAATCCAATTCTAGTATTTTGCCCAATAGGCCAAAATTTGTCAGTTACTTCTGGCCGAACTCTCATTAATCTTTGGGCAACTAGTTAAAAGCCCTTCTCAGAAATGCAGTTGAATAATATTGGATTCATAATTCCATTTTAGGTGTTTAGCAGACTTTCTCCTCATGTGGTTCTATGAACTGAAATGAAATCTTTCCCTAACCCTGCTCACTGGCTTTCTGACACCTGAGGAAATGACATACACAACAACTTCAATCTACGATTGTTGTCATCAGCTGTTCACATGAATACTTGATGAGGACCAAGCAACCAAATATATCCATAAATCAATTCACTCCTTCTCTCATCCTGCCCCTTTATTTTGGGCATAGCCTCTGTGTGACAGTAGAAAGAGAGGTTCTGAGAAAGAGTGAGGTGGAGGAGGGACTCGGGCATCCCAAGAAGTATCATTCACATGGCATATGGTAACTTGCCCCGTTTTCTGATTGGTGTTGTTTGTGTGACCTAGTAATTAAACAGTGGGGGGTAGTGAAGTTTTCTCACTCCCAGTTATCCTGTGGGTATTGCATGGGACCTCCATGTAGTTAGCTTTCTCTGTAGTACACTTAGAGGAAATTCCTCTCAAATTCTGCAGATCAACTGAATGCCATTTTTAGGCTGTAGTCTCAGAAATGTATACCAAATTCTTTTTGGGTCTTTACAAATATTCCAGTGAATGTTTAGAGAGATCGTGTCAGAACTTTAAACCAAAAACCCTAATAATTATCTCCATGCATTTTTTATTGATATATAATATTTTATGTATTTATGGGGTACATATGAGTATTTTTTACAGTTAGGGTATTTGAGTATTTATCATTCTCTCCAGTATTTGCCAATAGACAGAGTATGTCAGTTACTCTTGGCTAAGCTCTCTTTACTCATGCTGGATGCTTCCTGCACTCGAACAGGCCTGTGATGGAAGGGGCTGCTGTGAAGGTCTCTGACATACCCTGAAGACATTTTCCCCACTGTCTTGGTGATTAACATTTGGCTCCTTGTTACTTACCCAAATTTCTGCAGCTGGCTTGAATTTCTCCCCTAAAATGAGGGATTTTTTTCTATCACATTGTCAGGCTGCAAATTTTTCAAACATTTATGCTCTGCTTCCTCTTGAAAGCTTTGCTGCTTAGAAATTTCTTTCCCCAGATACATTGAATCATCTCTTTCAAGTTGAAAGTTCCACAGATCTTTAGGGCAGGAGCAAAATGCCACCAGTGTCTTTGCATAGCAACAGTGACCTTTACTCTAGTTCCCAACAAGCTCCTCATCTCCATCTGAGACCACCTCGCCTGGACCTTGTTGTCCATATCAACCTCTTTTTTTCTTTTTTTTTGAGACAGAGTCTAACTCTGTTGCCCAGGCTGGAGTGCAGTGGCACAATCTCAGCTCACTGCAAACTCTGCCTCCTGGGTTCAAGCAATTCTTGTGCCTCAGCCTCCCCAGCAACTGAGATTACAGGCATGTGCCACTATGACTGGCTAATTTTAGTATTTTTGGTAGGGATTTCACCATGTTGGCAAGGCTGGTCTCAAACTCCTGATCTCAGGTGATCCACCTGCCTTGACCTCCCAAATTGCTGGGATTACGGGTGTGAGCCACCATGCCCAGCCTATATCAGCATTTTGGTCGAAGTCATTCAACAAGTCTCTAGAATGTTCCAAACTTTCCCACATCTTCCTGTATTCTGAGCCCTCCAAGTCTCTAGGAAGTTCCAAAGTTTCCCACATCTTCTTATCTTCTTTGAGCCCTCCAAACAGTTCCATCCTCTGCCTGTTACCCAGTTCCAGAGTAACTTCCACATTTTCTGGTATCTTCACAACAGCACCTCACGACCTGGTACCAATTTACTCTATTAGTCCATTCTCACACTGCTATAAAGAACTGCCTGAGACTGGGTAATTTATAAAGGAAAGAGGTTTAATTGACTCACAGTTCAGCATGGCTGGAAACACCTCAGGAAACTTACAATCTTGGTGGAAAGGGAAGCAAACACGTGCTTCTTCACATGGTGGCAGCAAGGAGAAGTGCTGAGCAAAAACTGGAAAAGCCCCTTGTAACTTGGTAAGTTTTCGTCTGTGATTTCATTAAATAGATTTTCTAACACTTTTGTTCTCTCTTCATCTTCCTACACATTATATTTCAATTTTTTCAGGGTCTTTATTAAAAAATGACATAAACATGCATATATAAATGAAACTAGCACTTGCACTTATACACTGCATTTATTGATTATGTGATTCTCTAATTTGAGGGCATGGTCTCAAGCTTTGAGCCCTCACCAATGCTGATGTTGGAATTCTGATCTCCCTACCTTCATTCCAAAATTTTCTAGGAAGGAAGGTAATAAATTGTAATACTCACCGTAAGTTTTCAAATATTCCTGCTGCCTTGAGGCCTTCTGTTCTCTGTTGGTCCATTTTTTCTAAAGATGGCAGTGATCTTACTGTGACTTTCAGCATTTATCTGGAGGCTCATTGATGGTAGCCACAAATTTTACTATTCTCACTAGTGAATGCCCTTGAAACACTTTTATTTTCACTTATATTTCAGTTCTTTGAATGTGGAGGTCATGCCTTATATTTTGTTAGAAGTCTGTGGGCCACTTACAGACTCTGGTGTCCTGAACAGAGGACTTGATTCCTGTTGGTTGATTGATCACTATTAAGGCTCAGGTTGTCACATGGGAAGTGGCAGGAACAGATTGGGATACTGAATTTCAACTCTACAAGCCACTAGAAAACTATAGTGTAATAGAGAAGGATTTCTACATGTATTACATTTTGTTGGCATTTTCTGTTTGTACTAAGCACTTTCTCTGTGCTGTATCATTTAATTTAATATCATTCCATTTTTACTGACAGTAGAGTTCAGGCTCAGAAGAAGTGATTACATGGTCACAAGAAATACTACTACATAAATTACATTCCAGAAGTTGAAAAAAAAAAATATTAGAGGATATACATGTATGGGAGAAATTCTTTCTTTCTTCTTCCTTTTTTTTCCCCCCCTAGAGACAAAGTTTGACTCTGTCACCCAGACTGGAGTGCAGTGGCTCAATCATAGCTCACTGTAACCTCAAACTCCTGGGCTCAAGTCTCTGCCTCAGCCTCCAAAGAAGCTAGGACTACAGGCATGTGCCACCACACCTGGCAATTTTTTTTTTTATTTTTATTTTTTGTAGACATGGGGTCTTTCTATGTTGCCCAGGCTGATTGAGAACTACTGGTCCCAAGTAATCCTCCCACCTTGGCCTCCCAAAGTGTTGGGATTACAGGTATCAGCCACTGCATCTGGCCTGAGAAATTCTTAAAGCATAATGAAGTAGGATAATCTGTCTACCGGAGAGATGGCCTGGGCCTGAGACATAACTCAATAGAAACCTGGAGTTCTAAAACCATAGATTTCAATAGTAGGACCCTTAGCTTGCAGCTTTTTTGTTATTTTCATTCTGAAGAAGCTATATCAGGGAATTTGAGCAATATCATAAGGGAATTTGGATTTTCTCCAATTACTTAGCATTTTACATTACTCATTATTAATCATGCTCAAGTTGGGCATCAAAAGCTCTTATCAGAATAATGACCTTATTCCTGATTAAGGAAAGCCATGTTTCCACTATTAATTGAGGCATTGTCCTCTAATTGCCCTGATAAATAAAATATAACTAATTCTGTATGTTTAATTTAATTTTAGGAGTTTTCTCCTTGAAGCCTTGTAGTTCAACAATGTGAAGTCTCAGCATCCTATTAGTCTAGTACGATGTCGTCCAATGGGGCGATGTCAATCAAGGTACGAAGTTTTAGTTACGTAGGATAAATAAGTTTTGGAGACCTAATATACAGCATGATGACTACTGTTAATAATGCTGTATTGCATACTTGAAGTTTGCTAAAAGAGTAAATCTTAAATGTTTTTGCCATGCACATATGCAAACATCAGGTGATGTGATGTTAATCAGCTTGATAGTGGTACTCATTTTAAAATGTGTGCACATATCAAAACATCATGTTGTATACCTTAAATGTATACATGTCATATTTGATAATTATATCTCAATATAGCTGGAGGACATTTTCTGCAATAATGGATATATTCTTTATGCGCTCTGTCCAATAGAGTAATAACTAGCCATATATGGCTGTTGAGGACTTGAAATGTGGCCAGTGAGATTGAGGAATTGAAATTTAAGTTTAACTATTTTTTTTCTTTTTTTGAGACGGAGTCTCGCTTTGTTGCCCAGGCTAGAAAGGAGTGGTGCGATCTCGGCTCACTGCAAGCTCCGCTTCGCGGGTTCATGCCATTCTCCTGCCTCAGCCTCCCGAGCAGCCGGGACTACAGGCGCCCGCCACCATGCCCAGCTAATTTTTTGTACTTTTAGTGTAGATGAGGTTTCACCATGTTAGCCAGGATGGTCTCGATCTCCTGACCTCGTGATCCGCCCGCCTCGGCCTCCCAAAGTACTGGGATTACAGGCGTGAGCCACTGTGCCTGGCTTAAGTTTAATGTTAATTAACTCAAATTTAATTTTAAATATCCTCATATGGCTACTAGCTAACATAATGGGCAATATAGCTGTAGTGTTTAGCCGGAAAAAAAAAAAAAAATCAATTTCTGGTTAACGCTCAGTCTGCTCTTTCTACTAAATTTGTATCTTCAAACAGAGCATTTTCCTCTGTACCATGATGTGATTCCTTTCTCCTCTCACCTTATTCAGCTAACTTTCTCTGACTACTTGTTTCCTAGCATTTTTCAGCCATTACATGCTTGCTTCTAGCAGAAATTTCAAAATTGCTTTATTTAAAACATTTCATCATTTTCACTACTTCCTCACATATTTGGAAAACTAAAGTTTGTGAAAGGTGTTTCTTTCATGTCCATTATTAATGCAAAGCAGTATTTCCCAAAGTGTGGAGCATATGTTCCTGGTGGAATGAGAGACAATTTTAAGTGGCACAGTGCCAAGCATTTGCATAATTATATTACTTATTTTTATTTTAATGGGTATTAGAAAAATGTGATTAGCATCTTAAAAGTGTAATTTCATGAATATTATTGCTTAACATGAAGTCAAAATAGGCATTTACATTTTAGAAAGTCATTTTAAACAATGTTAAGTAAGTAGTACTGTTGTTCTACAGATAAAGCAAAATTTATGTCTTTATTTTATAAATAGCTAAACTCTGGGAAATGTAGTTGTGAAATAAACTTTTGTATCAGTTCTATCCCATGCACTTCCCACACATCCCCTGAGCTCTATCCACCCTTGCAGACATAGTGTGCATTACTTCCCCATCAGGCCTTTGTGGATTTGGTTACTTTGGTCAGGAGTGCCCTTCTGCTCTTGATCACTCATTCTCCACCAGGTGAAATTCTCCACAGTCATCAAGGTCAGATCAAACCCTTGAAGAAGTTTTCTCTGTAACCTCTTCTTCCTCACCTCTTTCACAAAGTGAATCATACTTACCTTTCTATTTTCATTGTATGTTATTTATTCTTCCCTTGTAGCACTTATCATATGATGATTTAGTAGTTGTCATAGATGTTTTGCTCACCAAATTGAGAATTCCTTGAAAGCAGAGATAGTCTTTTTTCTCTAAGATGTGTCTTGTTTTATCCTAACGCACAGATCATAGGCTCCATTAATGATCTCTAACATCAACTTTATAAAGCAAACACATTATGAAAATATACTCTTTTAAAACATCTCAACCACGAGCTTTCATAAAGCAGCTGCTATGTATTGTGTATGGCACGAGGCACTGAAGTCAAGATTATGTTAATATTTTTCACACCCATGAAAGTGGCTATTGTTAAAAAAAGGGCTAAAATAACAAGTGTTGATAAAGATGTGGAGAAACTGGAACCCTTGAGCACAGTTGGTGGAAATGTAAAATGGTGCAGTTGGTATGTAAAACAGCATGGCAGTTCTGCAAAAAATTAAAAAGATAATTGCCACATGGCCCAGCAATCTCACTTCTGGGTATGTATCCAAAAGAATCAAAGGCAGAATGCCAAAGAGATATTTACACACACATATTTATAGCAGCATTGTCCACAATAGCCAAGGGGTAGAAGGAGCTTAAATGTCCGTGAGTGGATGAATAAAGATAATATGGTATATACATACAATGGAATATTATCCAGCCTTAAAAAGGAAGGAAACTCAGATAAATGTTATAATATGGATTTACCTTAAGAACATTATGCTAAGTAAAATAAGCCAGTCACAAAAAGACTGTAGGATTTTACCTATATGAGGCAGTCTTAGTCTGTTTTGTGTTGCTATAAAAGAATATCTGGGCAGGGTAATTTATTATTTTTTAAATGTTTATTTGGCTCACAATTCTGGTGGCTGGAAAGTTCAAGATTGGGCATCTGCATCTGGTGAGGACCTTAGGGTTCTTCAGCTTATGGTGGAAGGTAAAAGGGAGTCGGCATGTGCAGAGAACACATGGCCAGAGAGGAAGCAAGAGAGAGAGCAAGGTGTTGTCTTAACCACTTTTATATCTTAGGATCAATTACATACCTGGTTCATAGTAAATGCTTAAGAAATATTTGTCAAGGAACAAACTCATGTTTTAATTTAAACTTAATTATGTAAAGTCAATGTTTAAGCACTCCCACTCCCCAATATTCAATACATTTGCAGACAGCCTTTGACTGCACTATAGTAATAAATGCTCTGGGAAGTTACACTTAGTATTTACCAAAATAAAACAAATAAGGACGTTAAATATATGAAGAAAAAATCACAAAACCTTCCAAAGCTAAAACACAATGATTTTGAAGTTACTTTCACCTCTGCCACTAAAAGTTAACTTATTCAAATAATGCAGTCTAAAATACCATGATTTATTTAAAATCAAGATTCTTTTTGGCTTGAATTATGAAGCCTATTTATGCTGATTTCCTTCACCAAGTAATTGGCTAACTTTCCCTTTCACTTTGCATGGTTAGCTGCATTACAAATATCGCATAGCTCTTTACTATCAAGGTCAAACAATAAGATAAATAGAAAGAACCTCCGAATACAATACATTTTCAATAAGCCTCTGTATATGAATGAGTCATTTACTTATGTCTAGAAAAACATGCAAGACAGCAAAGAACATTTTCTGTTTAAATAAAAAGTTAACTGCATTGCTTTCTAGAAATCTCTTGGCCTATTTTAAAAGTGTATTCTGGCTTGAATAGGCAATATATTTCTTCAGGAGATCTTTTCTCTCCTTTTAGCTTTTTATTTCCAACCTTAAATGAAGTCTAGTATACAAGGCCTGGTTTCCAGCTTTTTTTTTTTTTTTTTAACATTATCTGATTTTGAGAATGTGTAGGGCAATTCCCTAAGTCAGTTTCTGCATTGTCAATCAGTTATTTGACAGATACTTATTGCATGCCTTGCACCGTACTAAGTGCTGGGAAAGAAGCTGCATGAGACAAGGTACTTTAGCTAAAGGAGCTTATAGTCTTCAGATAAACACATAGAAAAATTGACGTGTTTGGTGCACTTAGAGAGGGCTGTGGTTACATTGCTGAGGGCATCTAATTAAGCTATGGTGTCAAGAAAAACTTCCTGGAGAAGGTGATTCCTGAGGTAGTTTTTTAAAAAACAATTAATAGATGTCAGCTGAATCAAGAAAGGAGGGAGAGATGTGTAGAATGAGCAACATGTGGGAATGCCCAAAGGCATGAAACAACACTGCACAGTATGGAAGCTGAGCATTCTGAGCAAAGGAAGTGCACACTAGGGAATGGGACAAACGAGGCTGAAAGGGGTTGGCAAGTGGCCAGACGATGAATGAGCTTCCACTTAGCTATGGAATTTGAACTTGATCCTGAAAGCTGATGGAGCCATTGAAGGACTAACAGAAAGAAAGTGACAATGTGAGATTTGTGTTTCTGACAAAGCACTTTGGTGGGAGCCCAAATCAGAGGTCACTGTAGTGATCAGACTGAGACATGACAAGAACCTGGACAAGGCTTAGTGACGTGATAGGAGAGGAGTGAATCAGAAGGGTTTTTAGGAGATAATACTGTAAGTGATGGTGACTGTGGGTAACTGAGAAGGCACAGTTTGGGCATCTCCCAGCACTCTGTTTGAGCAACTGATTTGGGATTAACGTTATTCACTATGCTACGTGTCACAGCAGGAGGAGGAGGTGAGTGGGAGGAGTTTGGGACATATTGTTTTTGATATGTGTTGGAAGTGTAGGGATTAGAATTATCAGAGAGTTCAGAAAAATAAATAGAGTTTTAAAAATTTTAAAAGTTGATTAGAGAGAGCCATTGGAAATAGCGAGTGACAGCTGAAGTCATATAGCTGGACAAGATCTCCCAGAGACCATGCATTGAAAGTAGAGGACCAAGGTTGAGGGTCTGGATAAAACCAACAGTTAAGGGGCATTTGAAAGAAGAGAAAACCTATAGAAGAGATGGACAACCAAGGAGATAGGAGAAAACAAAGGAGATGTTCTTCCAGAAGCAGAAAAAATAGAGCAATCAGGAGAAGAATGTCAACAGTATCTAATATTCCCCAGAATATTCAGATAAAATAAGAACGGAAAAATGTTAATTGGTGTGATGGCTAATTTTGTGTGTTGACTTTACTGGTCTAAGGGATGCCCACATAGCTGGCAAAACATGATTTATGGGTGTGTATGTGAGGGATTTCTGTAAGAGGTTAATATTTAAATCAGTAGACTGTGTAAAGAAAATCCATCTTCACCAAAGTGGATGGGCATCATCCAATCTGTTGAAGGACTGAAGGAAACAAAATGGTGAGAACATACAGGTCCTGATTCTCAGGCCTTTGGCCTCAGACTGGGAGTTCCATCATCTGCTCTCCTGATTCTCATGCCACTGAACTCAGACTGAATTACACCACCAGCTTTCCTGGGTCTCCAGCTTGCTGATGGCAGATCATGAAACTTCTTGGCCCCCATAATCATGTAAATGAATTTATAAATGTAATTATAAATCAAATTATAAAGCCAATAATAAATCTCTTCTTATATATCTGTCTGTATTCTATTGGATCTGTTTCTCTGGAGAATGCTAATATAATTGCCTTTGGAAAATGCATGAGATATGCAAGTTTTTGGTGACCTTAATGAAATCCATTTCAGTGATATATTGGGGCAAAAGTTGTCCTTCAGCAGATTACAGAGTGAATAGAGCAAAATGGAAATATAGGCTTGGTGCTGTGACTCACGCCTGTAATCCGAAGACTTTGGGAGGCCAAGGCAGGAGGATTTCTTGAACCCAAAAGACCAGCTGAAGCAACACAAGGGAACCTCATCTCCATAAATTTTTTAAAAAAATTAGCCAGACATGGAGATGTGTGCCTGTCGTCCCAGCTACTTAGGAGGCTGAGTTGGGAGGATCACTTGAGCCTGCAGGTCAAGGCTGCAGTGAGCTGTGATCATGTCACTGCACTCCAGCCTTGGTGACAGAGTGAGACTCTGTCTCAAAACACACACACACACACACACACACACACGGAGAGAGATAGTGAGAGAGAAAATATAGACAGAATGTAAAACTCTCCTTTATCAAGCATTTAGAAGACTACATGGAATTGAGAGAGGTATTAGTTTTGTTTTGTTTTGCTTTACTTTTAAAGATGAAAGTTATTTCAACATGTTCATATGTTGAGGAGACAATCCAGTGGAAATGGAATCCAAACATTGGGTGGTAAATTAGCCTTGGCGGGACTGGAGGGAGATGAGGGGGACATGGCATGTACTATGCAGAATAGAAAACTGTATTTAAAGAAAGGTATTTGTAGAGTGGAAGTTGAGGAAATTTTCTCCTGATGATGCTCATTTTGTTCCTGGAGAACCAGAAAGGAGAAAGTGGCAAGAGAAGGGATCTGAGGAGAGGCAAAGTTTTGTGATTTTGCAGCAGCTTCTAGGATTCTTCTTTCCCCCTAATTTCATTGTGGCCTAAAAGAAGGAAAAGAACATTTGAAAAGTTAAATTTATTGAGGCTAGGGACTTCTGGAATATGGGTACCTGGAGGACAAAGGAGATTAAGGAAAAATGTAAGCAAGTAACTGAAATGATAATCCACAAGGTTTAGGCTATTTGGCAAAACTTAAAATGCTGCAATAGATGGTAAGAAATATAGAGGTTTCCCAAGCTTTATTTCAAGACAATTAACTGTTAGCTAAGCAAAGGGAGGGTGAAGAGGTTTAATGCAAAAATCCATGAGGTGAAAGAGAGTGTATCCTATTCAAGGAATGAAATAATTTAGCATAGCTGGAACATGAAACATGATAGTACAAAATTTGAAGACAGAAAAAATAATTAGGAGTCAGATTATAAAAGATGCAATAAGCAAAGGCAGAATTTGGACTTTCTTTTATGAAATACTGGAAACTATTGAAGGGTTTTAAGCAAAGTAACCAACTAGTCATACTTGTACCTTGTATCATCAATATGGAGCATGAATTAGAGGGGAGCAGGAAGGGTCAGAGAGAACAGGACATAGTATGAAGGAGGCAGTGGGAGAAGGAAAGAGTGGACACAGGAGACATTTGGGTGTTTGATGAGAGGCTGGAGATGAGAGGGAAATAGTACATTCAATGAGTTAGTGAACAGAGGAAGAAGTTTCAGGAGAAAGTTATTGAGTCAAGGTTTTGCATTTTGGGTTTGAGATGCTTGGGGATAAATAAGTGAGATATTCAGTCAGCAGTAATTTATTCTAGTCAGAACTTCTGGAAAACAAGCTTGTCCTACACACAGTATATTTTATAGTCACTGGCATATAGATGGTAATTAAAGCCATGGGAATAGATGAGACTGTGTAAGGAGAGATTGTGGAGTAAAAGAGAAGAGGCTCAAGGAACACATTTAAGAAGCATGCTGAGGAAAAGATTATTGCAAAAGAATAGAGAAGGAACAGTTAGAAGAAAAAAACTAAGAGAACAGAAACCAAGGGAGGAACATTTCAAGAGGGTCAGCTGTGTCATATATTTTATACATTACAGAAAATGCAGCGAAGTGTCTATAGATTCAGGTCATCAGTAACTTTGGAAAAACAATGTCTAAGGTGTGGTGTGTGGGAGCAGTGTGGGTAGAAGTCTGGCTACATAGGGGTGAGGTTGGGAAAAGGAGCAAGCAAATGTAGACAACATCATTAGGGAGTTTCATTGTTGAGAAGAGAAAATACCCTTAAGTAAAAGGCATTCCTCTGACATAAACTCAGAGGAAGCATTGTTGAATTTTTCAGAAGGTAGAGATTTGAACATGTCTAAAGGTGTATGGTTAGGAGACTGTAGAGTGGAGAAGTTAAAATTATAGTACAGGCAGGGGTGCTTGATTGATCAAGATCCCTGAGAAGGCAGGAGGACATAGGGTCCAGAGCATGGGTGAAGAGAGTAACCTCAGGAAGGGTGAGGTACACTTCATCCATTATAAAAGATAAGCAGCTACAAAAGAGGTAAAATCGTAGGTTTGGTTGTAGGAAGCTGAGGGAATTCTCCTCAGTGGCTTCTATTTTCCCTGTGGAGTAGGAGGCAAGTACCTGCTCAGTAGAGGGAGGAGGTGGTGGGATGGTGGAGGTGATGGAGGTGGTGGTCACAGTCATGGAATGGAGATATAATGCGATAGATCATGAGGGTGGAAATGTTTAAAACAGCTGCCAGTGAAGCACAAGAAGATGAATGGACGAGAGATATTAGTATTAGATATATAAGGGAGACTGGGAATAACTAAAGGGGCGAAGCCTTAGAGTAAGGAAGTAGAGGATCAGTGAGACAGTTAATTTTTTTGTGTCAACCTGGCTAGTCTACGGTGCCCAGGTATATGGTAAACGTTATTTTGGATGTTTCTGTGAGGGCATTTTTAGATGAGATTAACATTTAAATGGGTGTGCTTTGAGTAGAGAAGATTGCCCTCCACAATGTGGGCGAGGCTCCTTCAATTAGTTGGTAGCCGGAACAGACAAAACAGCAAAAGGGAATTCTGCCAGCAGTTGGTCTTTGAACCTGAACTGCAACATCAGCTCTTCCCTGATCTCCAGCCTGCTGGCCCACCTTGCAGATTTTGGACTTACCAACCTCCATGATTAGGTGAGCTAATTCTTTAAAATACATCTTTTCCTCTCTCTTACATATCTTACTGGTTCTGTTTTTCATTAGAACCCTGACTAATACAGTCAGCCTTTGAGAGGAGAGATATTTCCCTCATTGCACCTGGAGGAAAGGTAAAGAGTGTGACTACAGATGCAGATAGTTTTAGTGGCAGGAAGACAAAGCAGCTTCTGTCTGATCGTTTCTATTTTCAACAAAGAATTTTTTAAAAAATCCTAAAACTGATGGTGGAAAAGACTCTGAAGCAGCTTTGCAGAGAGAAGGGAACATGTAGAGAGGGAGACCAAATATGTAAAGAAGCATTAATATCATTTTTGGAAAGTAATGCATATGTATTTGAGTTTTGTGGGCCATGAAAATAAAGAGATCATTCAGTAGACTTTTGTGTTCTCCTTTAACAACATCCAGCTGCTAGGTACATGCATAGAATAGACAAATGGATAAGCAATTAAGCCAGGTAGCATTTTGTCATGTAGATTAGGGGTCCCCGTCCTCTGGAACTTAGACCTGTACCAATCCATGGCCTGTTAGGAACTGGCCAAAAGGCAGGAGGTGAACAGTGGGCGAATGAGCATTATTGTGGCAGCTCCGCCTCCTGTCCGGTTAGGAGGTGAGCCCTATTGTGAACTGCGTATGTGAGGGATCTAAGTTGCATGTGCCTTTTGAGAATCTAACTAATGTCTGATGATCTGAGGTGGAACAGTTTCATCCCCAAGCCATCCGCCCTACCCGCCCACCCCCGTCCATGGAGAAATTGTCTTCCATGAAACCAATCCCTGGTGCCAAAAAAGTTGGGGACCACTGATGTACATGAAAGAAATTAAGGTAATTTGAAAAAGGATGTTAGAATAGAGGCTCGTTGAATCTAAATTTGGTAGGGATGGTGTTGAGAATTTGAGAGGAAGTCTTGATGAGGTCAGTGGAATGCTAAGGTTAAGGTACTAGAGATAGTGGTTAGAGAATATGATTGTTTTTATATCCATGTATCAAGGGCATTTAGTTTTTGAGATAAGGACTCTGGAAGTGAAAGAGGAGTTGAAAGAAAATCACTGTAGCCAAGGAAAACCTCAGTGTTAGGTGACACAAGTATTATTTTAGGACTGGATCCACACACAGGTGATTAATGATCCTCGCAGGGTCTTCTGACTTTGTTAAAGCTCAGATCTAACTGAACTTGACATGGGAAAGATTGGCCTTCAGAAAGGTTTCTGGCTTCTGTGAAGTTTATCATCAAGTAAAGAATATGTAAGTCTGAGTCTGAAAATAAGAAACTGGAATTAGGCACAAAATTAGGAGCTCATTTGGGTTTCCAGGTAAACAAAATAACACAAATATATTTTGTATACTTATTGGGAAGAACCAGTATAAATGGTTTAAAATAAAAGAGTTTAGAAATACATGAGAAATTATTACTGGGTTGGAGGTAGACTATTCACCTTTTAAAATGTTCTACAATTCAATATTGAAAGATATCCAATATGTGATATTTTATTCCAATTGACTTTAAACAGCCTTGAATAAACCTAAATGGAAAAGGAAAATCTAGTACAACCAACTGAATGAATAAACCTAACCATGTTTAACTTTTGATTTGTAAAGTAAAAAAAAGAATTTACTATCTTCCTATCTTTCCCTACCTTGTTGACAAAGAATATTACCTAGAAAACAATGGCTTCTTGTTTTATAATATTCTACCATTTCATGTCTACTTAAAAGACAAGAAAATATTTGTTGAATTGCAGCTAAATTAATTTATTGGGAAATTGAACATTTATTAACAAAGAAAAAATAGACATCTCTACAGAATGAAAGAATAATTGGCAAATTAATGAACTTGTTTGCAGATTTTCTGTGAGACTTATTTGTTAGCCTAAATAAGAAATGATTCCAGCTCTTGGCATCAACCTCCAATTTCCTCCCTTAGCTGCAAGCTCCTCAGGAAGGTGCCTTGATAACACCAAGAACTCAACAGAAACAAAAATATGTGTCAAGGTTACACTTATGTATTTTCATTTTTTGTAACTAGATTTTGTTTTCAAAATTATATCTACAAATGGTTTAAAGAGTCAGATAATTCTACAAGGTTTGTTATGTAAAACAGTAGTGTTCCTCCTCCTTTTCCACTATTTTCCCCATCACTGGAGGCAATCACTTTGCATTCTCTTAGTTGATTCTTCTAGTGTTTTCTCACTATGAAAGCTGTCAATTTAGCTTTCATTTTTCCTAACTTCAAATACACATATGCATAATTTTGTTCTTTCATCAGTCAAATATAGTTATCTAGATCAAAATTCAGTATCTATGTTGTTATAGCTCAGCAAATACTATTTAAAGCTTTGACAATTAGTGAACTACTTTTCAGCTCCTGCCCAAAAAACTCTTGGTTATCATTAGAGTTAATTATTATTCTTTTCTGAAATATTTTTGCTTGTCATTAAATTTAATTGCAAATTCTCTGCCAGATGTCTAAATATACTTCCAGTTTATCAGTTTCCGCAAAAAAACCTGGTGAGATTTTTATAGGGATTGTATGGGATCTGTAGATCAATGAGCAGTATGGTCATCTTAATAAAATTATGTTTTCTCATTCATGAACATGGGATGTCTTTCCATTTCATTAGATTCTTTCATTTATTGCAAAAATACTTTGTGAATTTTTATGTAAAAGTCTGGCATTGCTTTTATTACATTTATTTCTAAGTATCTTATTCTTTTTGATGTTATTGTAAATATAATTACTTAATTTCATTTGCAGATTGTGCATGGCTAGAAAATACAAATACAATTGATTTTATTTTATTTATTTATTTATTTATTTTGAGACGGAGTCTCACTCTGTCGCCCGGGCTGGAGTGCTGTGGCCGGATCTCAGCTCACTGCAAGCTCCGCCTCCCAGGTTTAGGCCATTCTCCTGCCTCAGCCTCCTGAGTAGCTGGGACTACAGGCGCCAGCCACCTCACCCGGCTAGCTTTTGTATTTTTTAGTAGAGACGGGGTTTCACCGTGTTAGCCAGGATGGTCTCGAACTCCTGACCTCGTGATCCGCCCGTCTCGGCCTCCCAAAGTGCTGGGATTACAGGCTTGAGCCACCGCGCCCGGCCAGATGTTAAATTAACCTTGCATTCCTAGGATAAATCCTACTTGGTCATGGTATGTAATTTTTTTATATGTGGTTGGAATTCACGCACTAATATTTTGTTAAGGATTTCTGCATCTATATTTATGAATATTGGTCTGCTTTTGTATAGTTCCCAAGTCTAAAATGGTTTTTACATTTTTAACTAGTTAAAAAAAATTCTTGACATGTGAAAACTACATGAAACTCAAAATTTCAGTGTTCATCTATAAATAAAGTTTTATTGAAACACAGCCACGTTCATTTACCTATTGTCTATGGCTACATTCACATGCAACAGCAGAGAAGTTGCAACAGAATAATTATGAGAGAAACTAATGCCTCCAAAGCCAAGAATATTTATTACTTAGCCTTTTACAGAAAACATCTATACTACAGATTATCTGTTACCGTTTCCCTGCTTCTTTGCATCTGCAGTAATTTCTGATGAATTGCTTGATATTGTCAATTTACAGTATAGAGATTTGGGATGATGGCATCTTTCTCAAAAGAGCATTAAGTTTTAATCTGGAAGGCAATCACTTCGTCAGTGGATCACCTTTATCATGTTGAGATTTGGTTTTGTCTTTAGTCTTAGGACATAGCCCTTATTACATGGTTCTTACACTTAGGGTATGGCCTTTTTAAGAGTCTCTACAAAAAGTCTGGGGACTCACCAAGTACTCTCTACAATCACTGTACCTGAATGCCAATCTATATTCCTTTCAGCACTATGCTGCCTCTGAAATCTCTTTTCAGCCCTCTAGCTTCTGAGCAGCTTTCTTTGCTTGATATCCCAGACTCTTTGCTGCACATATATAGCATAAAAGTTGGCTCTGAGGGGAATTTTCACTTAGTGTTTTTAAGCTCTTTCTTTTAGGTCCGTCCTTTTTGGAACTCTGCCCACCAAACTCCAGTTGCCTTTGCAGGTCTGAATTCCCATCTCTGTCTCTTTTACCCAGTGAGATTGCCACTCTGGGCACTGTTTATCTACACTGTCATCTGGAAAATGCCCATAGGGAGAAAGCTGGGATGAACATGGAGCTCATCTAATGTGCTTCATTTCTTATGTGTTTCTGTTCCCCAAAGAATCATAGTCTTATATTGACTCCTGTCCAATATTTTATCCAGCTTTTAGAATTGTTTATATGGGAAAGTTAATTCCAATAACAGCCACTCTGTCATGACCATGTCCAGATCAATTAGTTTTTAAAAATAGCTTCTATGCCAGATATTCTCTCTGTTGCTATATATATTATATATATATAATATATATATGGAAATTATAAAACAATGATTTTATATAATTACACATAAATAATATAATCATGTTTTATGTTTATAAATTATAACATTTAGGAAATTTTATATCATTATAAACAAAATCTATGCTTAAATTGTATATTTATTATATTTATAAAAACTACAAATATTAGGAAAAATATATTATAATTTTTATGTACTATAATATATAAAATTATATATATAATTTCTAGTGTTTATGTGTTCTGAAAGGTATATATCTTATCCCCATTCTCAGAAAATCTGAGATAATTGCCTAAAATTAACCCAGTTTGTTAATAGAGCTGGAATTGGAGCTGAGATTACTTGGACTCTGAGTTCCACCTACCAAGCCACTAATAACTCAGTGTATAAATTCCACACAAGAGTCATTACAATTTTACCCACAATTTTCCATCAGTATTTTATGTATTAAAATATTTAGAAGGAGAGAATATTGAAGTCACTGGCTGAAATAACTGATGTTTGTATAAGGATCTTTCTCCCTTATTCAGATATTTGATAACTGATTGTATGTAAAATAGTAAGTGCTTCTGAGATATCATCATCTATAGAATTTTTTCCTAATATCTTAGGATATTAAGATAATCCTACTCATTTAGAGGAAATGGATACTACTGAATAATTCCTTCACTGAATGTGGCAAACTTCCTGTCAACGGAGACTTACCATGTCACCATGACAAAGACATATCAAACCAGGCTTTTGGACATGGAATACTCTGCAAATAATACTTAGACATTTTAAACTAATCAACATGTAGTCTGACTCTGCAAAATTAGCCCTTATCCACAAGTAACAGCACTAATCTCTAATCTTCCATCTCTCTTAGCAAAAAAGGTCAATTATATACCTACGAACAGTATTCTGGGTTCACCCCAAAGGAATACGTTTCCAAAATGCAAAACAAAAAAATTACATAAACAGAAACATGGTGGAGAATGTTTGCACAGCCTTTGATATCTGTTGCCTAGTGTCTTTTTCCCTGCTCTGTGCATATTTTCATATCCACTAATACCATTTACAGACTATCTTAACTGATGATTGTTCACTGAAGTTCTGTGCTTTAACATGCCAATTATTGTATCCATTTCTTGGATGTAAATTGACTTACCCATTCTACTCCTCTGCCATTTCCCCTCTTCACAAATTTTTCACCAGTTTTGCCTGACCTTCTCTCCCAGTCAAGTTCTATTATGTGAATCAAAACCACAAAGCTCTATCATTCTAGAGGCCATAGATTCAGTACTACATGTTGAGAAGATTCAGTCTTAGGAGATAAAGAAAAAGATTAAGAGAATGATATGGGGAAAGCATATGGTCACTGGTCGTTTGCAGCAGCACAAGCAATTCCAGATAGTTGTTCAGCAATTGGGGGAGGATCATCAGTTACCTCTGGTGCATGACTGTGAAGCTTTTTTTTCATAACGTGCACAGGTGCAGTCTATGCTAAACAGATTAGTCAGTGCCTGGTGACTCTGACACAGGCCAAATTCCACTTTTCCCCACATCAGTGGAAATGTCTTCAAAATGAGAAACACTAAAGAAGGTACAGCTGATAGCCAACTTCTGCTTCCTTAAGGAATTCAACAGACTAGTCTATGTCTGGAGAGAAATTCGGGTGATATAATGGTAAGAGAAGCAGAATTTTTTGTGGCATGGAAATTCTGCAATAGCATCATACCACTAACCACAACTGACAAAGAGGAGGTAAACTGAGAAGTAGGCTTGTCCCTGGAACCCACACGCCACCACTGAAAACTACATACAGCTCCTTAGCCTATTGCCTTCATCTCCTTTCCTTCTGGTCAGAGCTCGTGGAGGACTGATTTTGCCGCCAGGGATGGACAAACGTCTTGAAGCAGGAAAAGGGGTAACAAGCCTTTTCTACATCTTTTATGTTTAATTCCATGTCAGACACACCATTATGACACTTGGACCTTTGACTCCTGTTTACTTACTTCACAAATGTTATCTAGCTACTTAAATATTTTTTTCTTTTAGAGATGGTGTCTTGCTATGTTGCCCAGGCTGGCCTCCACCTCCTGGGCTCAAGCCATTCTCCTGTCTTAGCATTAAGAGTAGCTGGCACACATCACCACACTTGGTGTGGTTAGCTACTTCCTAAGAAATGAGCATGGGGTACAGAATCAGAGGATAAGAAGGGATCTGATGCTGTATCCCCCCAGAAATGGAGTAACAAATGCATAAGGCTTGAGTCTGCATTGAGGTCTTACCGACAGGATTGAAATTTTACATCTCTTATCTTATTCTTCTCTCATCTTGGTTTTCTCCCTTCCTGACGCAGAGGAGATTTAGAGCATTTGGATTCAATAGTCCCTCTAGAGAAATGACCAGATGCAAATGCAGACATTGAAGTGCAGACACAGCACTCAGTCGTGACGTGCCAAAAACATTCAAAGGGAGGCAAGCCAAATGTGAAGGAAGAGGGCACTGAAGCAACCAGTTATTCAAGGCAGACACCTGAAATTACCATAGATGTTGTTTTAATAGAGAGACTTCTACCACGATTCGCTGCCAGGTTCAGCTGAAGTGCGTTTTATTCATGTCCGCTACATTTGGTGGGTCCACTAAGGGCAAATTTATTGCCACTATTGGAATTTTAATGCCCATGAGGCTACAAGCCTTGGTCCTGTTTGTAATAATTTTTCAGAGTGTCCTGTGCAAAGCTGCGGTGGAAAAATCAGAGAATGAAAGGTTGTTGAGAAAGAATAGGATGACATTTCAATTATAAAAGGGAAAATGTTCCAATTAGGGTTAATTTCTGTAGAAAGAAACCTCAGGGATATTTCAGGTAGCAAGTAGGTTTTACAGAATTGAAATATAGATTGAAGAGATTTTACAAATACCCGTTTTCTCATATTTTTGATAATTAATAAAAGACAACGAATTTTGTTAAAGGAATGGGACCTTGTTAACTGAACAGAGAATCCCATCTTATTTATATCCTTCCATATTCCTTTTCTCGTCTGTCCAAAGGACATAGTCCATTCCTTTTTTGAGTGTTATTTTCTCTCCAGTTCCCTCTCTCAGTGGCAAATCCTATCACTGGTATTTTTAATTTTCTGGTTTCAGAGCATTTGGATTCAGTAGTGGTATCAGCATGCCTTTGTGTGAACAAACTTACCTGTTAAACTTACTCAATTCCTCATACCGCACTGAAGCGAAAAATTTAAAAAAATGCATATCATTTTTCAAGGCAAGATCCCTACCTAAACGGTCTAAATAAAGGAAAATTTGAAAAGTATCTCTCTTTTAAGAGTAGGTTATTAATTGGGATCTGGATCAATTGGTATAAGAATGCCCGGGACAGAGAGTCAGTTTCCTTTGGTAGAAATATGGTCCAAGATTTCTGCGGCAGATACACAGGACTTTCCCTTTTGGAGTTGGGGGACTATTTAAAGGAGCTGTTAGGCTCCCCTGCTGGGTGGTTTACCTCATTTAAGTCTTACAACTCCCCTGGGAGAAAGACACGCGTAGTCTCGCTGCACAGAGGCGAATGCCTCAGAATTTAATTGCTTAGAGTCTCTCTGCGGATAAGTTTCAGATGTGCCACTGAAACTCAAATCTGCCTACGTTCCTTTCACAGCACTACATTGCCTCAAACGGAGACGTTTTGAGTTGGTCTGATACGCTTTTTCCAGTTTCCAGAATTGATTCTTTGTGAGTAGTTTTTCCTCCCATTTCCTCCAGGCCAATTATGGCGAGTGTAGTAGGAGCAACATCTAAGATTTTCGGTTTGGATTTCTAATCCAGGGTCGGCACCTGTCTCGGCGTCCTGCCGCTGTCCCAGGCTGTGGTGCTGGATTCCGCGGCGCTTGGGCAGAAAAGAGGAATCCCCGCCAACTCCCCAGGGAGGATCTATTCCCAGCCCCCTTGTCCCCCTAAAAAGCACCCAAACCAAAACAATCACCACAACCTAGACCGTGGGCCTCTGTGGACCGGGTAGTAGAGGGTCGGGGGCAACAAGGCACCTCGGCAGCGCCCTCTGGCGAGAGGAGAGTGAGTAAGTCCCCGCCCGCGCCCCGCTCTGCCGCCGCCGCC
>NW_016812353.1:1103096-1142259 GCF_001698545.2 Rhinopithecus bieti | reverse complement strand
GCCGCCGCCGCCGCCGCCGCCGCCGCCGCCGCGGCGCCCCCGCCCGGCTTTCCGGGTTCACTCTCGGTCTCTCACTCCGTGAGACACAGACGGTAGCTTTCCGAGAGAGCGGGGTACAGGCTGAGGCGGCGCCAGCGCAACTGCCGCCGTGCGCCCCGAGGAGACCTGGGCACGAGCAAACAAGGCGAAACCGGGACTCCTTCCCCCGAGCCGACCGGCAGCTTCGCGCCCCCGCGCGACACCCTTCGCAGACACTTCGCGGGGCGGGCCAGGACTTGGGGACGCGGCTCGGGAAGAGCCGGGGCGGGCGGCGGCGGCACCGGCGCGAGGGTTCGCGCACTGCGACTGGAGAGGAGTGAGTGGCGGGCTGGGCGGCGGCGGCCGTAGCCTCGGGTGCCTTCCGCCTCACCGCTTCGCAGGCAGCACCGCCTCCCGGGCCGCGGCCGCCCGGCCGGGTCCTCTGCGCGTTCCCGGGCCCGGAGCCGGCGCACGATGCGCCCGGCTGCGTTCTGATCGCCGCCGCGCCTCAGCCTCCACCGCGATGATCCCCCCTGAGCAGCCGCAGCAGCAGCTGCAGCCGCCGCCGCCAGCCCCGCCAAACCATGTGGTGACCACCATCGAGAACCTGCCGGCCGAGGGCAGCGGCGGCGGCGGGAGCCTATCCGCCTCCTCCCGGGCTGGCGTGCGCCAGAGGATCCGCAAAGTGCTGAACAGGTGAGCGGCGGCGCCGGGCGAGGGCGCGGGGGGCAGGGGCTGCGGGCGCCCGGCTTCGGGTCCCCTCCATCCCTCAGGCGGCCCACGGGTCCTTTGGGACGGGGTTGCGGCCGGGGGAGACTGAGGAGATCCGGCGACGACGCGCTTCGCGGTCGTGGAGAGGCCGCGGCAGCTTTGTCCCGGCGCAGGGAGCCCTGGAGTGGCGGAGCTGCCGCTGGTCCGAGGAGGGAGTTCGGTGAGAGGCGGGGTATTTCGTACCTAGTCTCCCTGTATGTGTATCCGCACTCACACCCTCCACACGCGTGCCGCCTCACTTCCCTTTCTCTCTTGCACCCCGGCGAGAGGGGGAAGCTTTGCGCTGGGTGGTCGAGGGGACACGGGGACCCAGCCAGGGCGGAGGAGGGAGGCGCAGGGCTGCGGAGATGGCGTGGAAGTCCCGGGCCTCGTGCTGTCCCCCGCCCCGCCCCGCCGGGCGGATTCGACCCCTTGCGGGGCGGGGATGGGGTCGCCGTGACAGCCTAGCAGGCGGAGGGAACCCACTTCTCCAGCCTGACGCTCCAGTCGCCCCTCGGACTCTTCCTGGCTGGGAGCAGCGAAGAGAGGGCTAGAGGCCTGGAACAGACCCAGGCAAAGTGCAAAACATTGCAGGTAGTGTGTGAGCCGACGGCGCCCAGTTATTCCGAAGCACCCAAGCCGAAGGGGGCGGGTGCCGATCTCCGGCGCCTCCAGTGCTGGAATCTGCGTAGTGGATTCAGGACCAGGACGTTTTAGGATGAGGACCTGGGTTGGCGTGAAAATGGGGGTACCTCGGGCACCTCTGACTCATCTGTAATGTGAAAGGGACTTTTTCTACTCAAATAACTTGAGATGGTTGACGAGCTGACACATTAAAAAAATTCTATAGGGAATGTTTTTTGTGTTTTTTTTATTTGGGTGCATGGGTGCCTTTCGATGCATCTGTAGGGGTAACTCTTCCAGTCACTCTGTTCATACAGGTTTCTGTGTGGCACTGTGTTGGGTAGCAGAGATTCCCAACGAATTCACACCGAACTGTCTGGGTCTCAAAGCTCTGGTGGGAGTACAAACTATGTACAGAAATAGAATCTTGAGAAATATCCTTATTTGGGGAGTATAGTTTAATTTAGTCATATCAAATCCCGAACCATTCAAGAATCCCTGGTGAAGGATTAATGCGTGTGTTAGTTTATTTGTGGGTACTTCTGTAGATTTCCATTTATTATCAAACAAGAAGAAATTCACTCTGACGGGAGACACGAGTTGGTAATAGAACTAAGTCTTTGATTTGTAGCTGAGAATACCACCTTCCAAAAGATAAAGTACAATAAATCAAGAAGACGCTGGCTCAGTACATATTATGTGGGTTTTGTGTTTTTTTAATGAATACCTGTGGGTTTTTTTTTTGAATTGCAAATACCTTGTCATTGGCTGTTTAAATTTTTAAGCACAATATATTTTTAATTACTATTTTTTCTCATCAAACCAGAAAATACTGATGTAATATTTTGTTCAGTTTCTCTTTGCTCAATTATAAGTTACTGTTGATTCCATGTAGGTTATTTCTTGATATGTAATGAATCATAGAGCTCAGAAAAACAAGATCACTGAGGTAGGAGTGAGGGGTATGTTGTCATCATACCTTGGCCAGTAGCTAGACAAGTGGTTTGCAGCAGAGCCATTTATCTACTTGGTTTTGGTTTCTTCATTGTAAATTATGTTTAATAATACAGTACTTGTATTACTTCTCTACCATGATTTTGAGAATTAAATAATGCTGAAGAAAAGACTTGGAAAAGTATAAAGATCTACATGAATTAATGTATTCAACTCATTTTTGTTTTCTAAGTTAAGTCTGTGGGATAAACATAGGCAAATGAAGTTGAAGTCGTGCTACGTTATGGGTAGAACCTTGTGTTTCATTAAACCTTCAGCGATCTGTGACATGAGTTGTACTAGTCCCAGTGTATACAGAAGGAACTTACACTTACGTTGTGTTGACGGCATTTCATCTCAGGTATACAACCATGAATGGAACCCTAAGGTTGTAGCCTTTAGACTTAAGCTAAAGCAATTATTTATTTATTTATTTATTTATCTTTCAAAGTTATTTAGAATTTTCAATATAATATTTTGTATTGAATAGCTGGCTTTTCCTTATCCTTAAAGGATAAGAAGAAACTATTTGTTTCAAGAAATAACATTTTAGTAAGGAGACTGAAAATCTTAGCAAGTTTTAAAATCTCAATGGCATAATTTATTTAGCATGCTGATGGGCTTTGCTTTTGTGCCATAATTATGTCAATGAGAGCCTTAATAGTGGCTACAGAGTGATTAGACTCTAGGTGGTAAAGAGTATGAGGGAGAGTGAATTTTTGAGATTCTGCAGAGTGCTTGGATGTGGCTCCCGTCTGGTTTGAACCCTCATGATGTGTTGGACTAGTCAGTAATGGATGTCAGGCAGGCCCACTGGGCCTAATCATAAGCATCTTTTGTCAGTTTTCTAAGAACTCACGATCTGGTTACTTTCTCCTTTTTTGCTTTCTTCTTTTCCTCTTCCTCCTTCCTGAATACTTCACCCACATTGCCCTGTCCACTCATTGTCTTCATTTGTCTTCTTTCCTCTACCCTTGGCATGCAGCAACTGAGCTCTTAGCAGAAAGTGGTTCCAAATCGGGAAGCTAGGAGCCAATATAAAAAATATCTCTCCAACTTTTGACATGCAAATATATGGTTAGCAGCATTCTCTTGCTGTGGGCTGGTAGGGCTAGTCTCTTCAGTGACTGAAATGGGGGCTGTACCACTGTCAGCTCTTAGCGTCCCACTGGGCCAGAAGGGTAACGCTGAGACACAGAATGGTGCAATGGGATGAGAAATATTAGACTGTGAGCAAGGCAAGCCTGGCGAATTGCCTGCCATTGGTCACAGTCTACAGGAACAGCTATCTGACAACCCAGAGGAAGAATTGCAAACACATATGTTATCTATATCCTGTCTACCCAGGGAGAGTTAGAGAGAGAATTGCTCATCAATAATTAATTAAAGGTACTTCTTGCTCTCAAGAAGCTTAGAATGAAATATAGTGTTATCTTAATAAAATCTGCCTTACATTATTCTGCATCATTTTATTTCCTTAGTATACTCCATAGCCTCTCCCCTTATTCGAAAGGCTTGTCAAGCTGGATTGCTGCATTTTGTACACAACAATTGGGGCATCTCATTGGTTGACTACTCCCTTTCTGTGAAACAGTTAGATTAAAGTGTAATTATATTCAAGACTTGGTGAAAGAGGAGGCACTAGATAATTTTTTAAAATAATTAATGGAATGTCACATTTTTTCCCCTGGTATACTCAAAATTGTTTTGGCAAAGGGATGCAAGAAATATAAGACAATTTAAATGCTGGAATAATTACTACTCTTTTAATATTCAAAGTTGTGAAACAATCAATGTATTGATTCAAACAAGGAAAAAATATAGCAAAGTCTTTTCAAATTTCTCCCCTCCCTCCCCTCCCTCCCCTCCTCCCCCCTCCCTCTGCTCCCTCTCCCCCTTTCCCCTCCTCCGTCCCCCCCTCCCTCCCTCCCCTCCCCCCCTCCCTCCCTCCCTCCCTCCCTTCTCCTTCCTCCTTCCTCCTTTCCTTCCTTCCTTCCTCCCTTCCTCCCTTCCTTCCTTCCTCCTTCCCTCCCTCCCTTCCTTCCTTCACTCCTTCTGGCAGGATCTTGGTCTGTTGTCCAGGCTGGACTGCAATGGCATGATCACAACTTATTGCAGCCTTGACTTCCTGGGCTCAAGCGATTCTCCCACCTCAGCCTCCCAAGTAGCTGGGAATACAGGTGCACACCACCATGCCTGGCTTTTTTTTTTTTTTTAATTTTAAATTTTTAGTAGAAACAAGGTCTCGTTCTGTTTCCCAGGCTGGCCTCAAACTCCAGGCCTCAAGTCACACTCCCGCCTTGGCCTTCCAAAGTGCTGGAATTGCAGGCATGAGCCACTGTGCCTGGCCTTCCCTTATTTCTTAGCATGGTATAGTATATATTACCCTGCCACAGGCAAACAGAAAATGACAAAAAGAAAATACTTCAAGGGCAACAGTTGATGACCCTCTCAAAGAAATTGCTGATCAGGTAGATTTTGAGTAGCTACTGACCTACATATTAAAGTGCCTGAAGATTTTCTACTCTAAATGATTTCTTAATGAAATGTTTTTGAGAAATGAGTGATAGCTTGTTTTGTGTTTTGCATATGTGTGCTTTTATTTATCTTTTCCCACACGAGTATTATTTTCAGTTGTTAGCAGAAATATCTGTGAATTTCTAGTTTTGATACACTTTCTTCCCATTAAGACATACAGTGGGTTGTCTTAAATTATAAAGGGGTTTCTGCCTCTTTGAGTCTTATGGTGGGAATGTTTAATCATTAGAATGGAATCACTACTGATTCTGACTCATCCATTCATTTGATTTAGAATGAACTGATTTCCAACTTATATTTAGATTTATTTTCTTCAGATTTATTTTCAAATTTCTGAAACCTTTTGAGATATAAACCAAAGAGCATTAAGGATATACACAGAAGAGTTTGAAGCAAGCCTACATAAAATCAATGTCCAAGTGGGACACTTACCATGGAAACTTACCATGGAAAATGGGACAATATGTGGACATAGCCTTTCTGAGTCATTAAGTAAGGTGGACAGAACATCATGAACCAATGGATATGACTGAACTCTAGGTATTCCATACAGTTGGTGGAAACATATAATTTAGATGATCCTTTCTTATCAAGTGAGAAGGCTTTTGTTAGGAAATTAATGGTGAAACTCTTCCTCAAGCTGCTCCTTCTAACACATGTCAAAATGAAAAGAGGAAGATCAGCTAGTAATGAGGTTGACTGCTACAAAATATTCCAGGTGGAACTGGGTGGTGTGATTAAAAATAGACGTTTCCATGATTAATAGTAAATAAAGGATGTCTGAAGGATGCATTTATTTTTAACTAAAAGGACAAAATTATAAAAATAAAAGATTATCCCAGTATACTTGTATTTATGGCCAGTGCTTGGGGAAACTCATGTTCACATTAAAGGAATATTTGTATTACCTCAGATAAAGATGATGCATTTTCAGGTAAGTAACGTGTATTAAAATATTCTTGTCTTTGTGTGATTTTTCTTTGAACTTTTACTTTCTCAAAATCTGTCAGTATCTTAGGGGCATCCTAATCGATGTCTGTTTTCACTGTACACATCTATAGATGTAGAAGGTATGGGCAACTGAGCTGCTGCCCATATAGCTCCTATAGCTCTGAAGTTACTTAATGCAAGAGATGTTTTGTTATTTAGTTGCCATTTCTCGTAAAAATAATATGCAGCATGTGGAAGTACCATCACCAGATTTTAGTTTAGCTTGCTTGTTCATTTGTGTTCAGGCCAGTGAGTATTCACTGTACATTGTTCAAACACATTAATTCTTGATTATGCTTCTCAAGAGGTATACTTGGGAAGTCAGACTTCAGTAGATATATGGAAAAAACCCTATGAATATTGGACATATTTCTTAATGGTAACATGAACATATACAGATCTATATTCATTTATTCGTAAGCAGTAACTGTGTGCTGAGCCCTCTTATAGAAGACACACATGTGACGAAACGTTATTCTTGGGCCAAAACCTCAAAATCTAACTGGGAAACTTGACATGTGTATCACTATTTAGAATGAACGTTGTAATTCATAATCTGAATTGTTACATATAATGCCTAAATAAATGCTTCCAAATGTCGAGATATTGGAATCATGTAAATGAGCTGTTCAATATGCAATCCGTATTAACCTTGTTCTGACACTTTGGAATTATACAGGGACTCCTTGAATGTACAATAGTTAAGAAGAAATTACACAAGAAATGTCAAAGAAAACAGTAACAATAAATATTCTTTAGGAAGTATTTTCTTAGAAAAATGTTAGTGGCAACTCAGTTAGTGGCAACATGAGTATATTTTTTTGAATTATATTATAATTTAAGTTTTAAAAACATTTTTTCAGCCAGGGGCGGTGGCTCACAACTGTAATCTCAGCATTTGGGAGGCCAAGGTGGGAGAGTCACCTGAGGTCAGGAGTTTGAGACCAACCTGGCCAACATGGCGAAACCCCATCTCTACTAAAAATACAAAAATTATCTGGGCATGGTGGCGTGCACCTCTAGTCCCAGCTACTTGGGAGGCTGAGGCACGAGAACCACTTGAACCCAGGAGGCAGATGTTGCAGTGAGCCGAGATCATGCCACTGCATTCCAGCCTGGGTAACAGAGTGAAACTTCATCTCAAAAAAATCCCCCAAAAAACAAAAACAAAAAAATTCTATATCTATCTATCTATCTATCTATCTATCTGTCTGTCTGTCTGTCTGTCTATCTATCTATCTGCATATATATATACACACATATATATATCTGTATATATTCTGACTCATCCATTCATTTGATTTAGAATGAACTGATTTCCAACTTATATTTAGATTTATTTTCTTCAGATTTATTTTCAAATTTCTGAAACCCTTTTGAAATATAAACCAAAGAGCATTAAGGATATACACAGAAGAGTTTGAAGCAAGCCTACATAAAATCAATGTCCAAGTAGGACACTTGGACATTGAGAGTTTCTATTGAATTTAAATTCTAAACTTTGTCTCAAGAATATTTACTATGTGACTCTCTGAGGATTAAAAAATAAGCCCTTAAATATAGTTTTGCAAGTTCCGAGATTATAAGCCACCAATTCCTAATACGTTCCATTTTAAAAAAATAATTAGAGAAACCTACTATAACTGAACAAACATTGAATAGATTTGTAAAACCAAATCATACTAATTATATACAGATTTAGAGTGACAGGGCTACAATTTGTGATCATACCTGACTCTGAGAAAGCACAAAGTACTCTGATCTGTCCTGTAAGATAGATCTCCTTCTCTCATTCATTGATTCATTCATCCAGGGAGAATTTTATTCAATGAGTGTTTATTGAGTGACTATTATATGTTGGGCACTGCTGGATCACAATGGCTGGTATGGCCTCTGGGTGCCATTGGTGGAGTTTCTGTTATTACCCTTTCAATATAACCCATCAAGGGGGCAATTTAAATAAAATAGAAATAAAGATAACATATACCTCTCAAAATGATATAGTTTCAAAAAGGATGTTTTCAAGCTGATCTGACAAAAAATCCCCATAAATTAGTTGTTTCACTTTTAGGAAAACTGCCCAGGTAGAAGACTTAAACATGATAAAATTACTCAACGTCTACATAGATTCAAGAAGCAGACCTTTTTTGATGAATACCATTGAGTTTGTTTCACTTAGGGCTTAAATATTTTAAAAAAAGAAACAGCTATTAATGTTCATCCAGCCTCAGAATGCTAGAAGGAAAAGGAGAACAGATTTGAATCCCATTCTTCTGTTCAGGGTGAACCTATGAAGGTCCTTGCCATATAACTCAAGAAAATAGAATTTTCTGAAAATATTAATGTGCTGACAGTGCATAGGCAACCTTGTGGGGCTTGGGGACATGTTTGTGCATTGCAGACGGAGAGATTTAAAATATGCAAGAGCATAACAAGGAGTTGGTGGAGGGACTGGATTTTTATATATAATTTGATACAGCCTAATGAGAGTGTTTGAGATGTTTGAGTTAAAGTTAGCATTTAGACAATGACTCAGGTTCTCAAATTTTACCTTATAAGGCATATACTTTATATTATAAAACATTATATTGTATGTTATTCTTTTAATAACAAAGATTAGTCTTTTCTTCCCTTTCTAGATAAGGAAACAAATTTATGTGGTGATATAGCTAAGTGCTTTTATAAAACCACAGAGGAAGGAGAGACCATGCTAGGCTGGAGAAAGGTCAGGAGGGATCAGGGATGGCGTTTGTCCTTGGCAATGAAAGATGGGCAGGAAAGGAGTATGTACAGGGAGGGGGAGGTGAGACAGGATGAGCCATTCATGGAAGTAAGAGATTGGAGGAGAATTAAGTGTCTAGTTTGACAATATTGTAGGATGCGTCAATATAAAGGGAAGAAAAGGGAATTAAGGCTAGATTGTAGGATGAGATCAGATAATGGAAAGCCTTAGATGCTCTAATAAGCAGTTAGACTTACTAGGTTATTTTAGGTTATTGAGTAGAGAAATGACATGATCAGAGAGGTGCCCAAATACGATACTCTGGGGGAATATCTATAGGACAAAGGAGAAGGAAAGGACCAGAGTTTGGGGATCAGTTAGGAGTCTACTGCAGTCATTTAGAGGGGAAGAAAGGTGAGTCTGAGTGGGGTGGGGGCAGCCAGGATGGAGAGGGAAGTGCTCTGCTTTGAACAGAATCTGGACCAGGTCAGGTAAAAGAAGATTTGATTATTTTTGAGAAGGCACTCAGCAGTGCTTGTCAAATAGTGGGTATTTAATACTTGTTTGTTGAAAGGTTATTGAAAGCCACTACAGGACAGAGATCTGCTCTCCAGGGCCTAGGGTGCTGAGTGAGCTAGAGGCTACTGGGAGGACAGCAGCCAGCTATTCAGACTGTGGGCTATGGACTCCTGCCGGACTGCAGACTGTGAGGCCAGACTGTGATGAGAACAGAAATTGGAAGTAAGCATTTAGAAATAGCTATAGCAGTTTGACAGAGCACTTTTATGTTTTTTTTTTTTGTCCTAATATTAAAGAATTAGGTCTTGTATTTCGTTTTTTGTTTTTTTCATTTCATTTTTTTCTCGTAATTGATTTTTATTGTATTTCATAAAAGTTTTGTCTTCAATGAATTGTTAAAAACATGGATATTTTATGATAGAATGTTTGAAAAGCACTGGTGCCAGCCAGATATCCAAGTGGAAGTAAGAGTGAATTTGGATTCTGGGAGTGCATCTAATCATGGATTGGTGGGGGGGGGGGGGGTTCCTCATTGTGGGGGCATCAGGTTGGTACTAGTCATGACGCTGAAAATCTATACCTATAAGGTGATGATGTGGAAGCAGTAGAGTAAGGCTGACAGTAGTTACATTAAGTATCAAGGCCCCAGCAAAATGGCCTGGTCTTCAGCTGGGGCACCTTGCCTTAAAGGGATGCCCTGGAATGTGAAGCAGGGAAACTATTTAGAAGTGAGGAGTACAGGGCAGCAGCCCAGGTCTGTAGAATGGGCAGTAAGTGGGGAGTACGACTTTTCAGAGATCACACAGTTAAGGAGGTCACATTCTGTTTGGGTGACAGGAAGGTGGGTCAGGGTTGCCTGGGGTCCCAACATGAGTGGCCAGATCACTGATACAGCTTCATCTCAAGCTCTGAGGAGCACAGACCAGGAGCCCCTCAGCCATTTAACAAAGAATTACCGAGTCAGGTGAGAGGCACAATCTAGCTGTTAGGGATACTTTGGGAAACAAAACAGAAAAGACCTCCACTCTCATGGAGACTACGTTCTACAAGAGAGGCAGGCAATAAAAGCATGAAAAAGGTATCCAACGGTGGCAAATAATATGCAGAGAATCAAAGTGGGGTGATGTGACAGAGAGGGAAGAGGGAGTACTTTAATTTGGCTGGTCAGTCCCCTCTCTCTCTTCTGATGACACTGAAGCTAAGATTAGAATGGCCAAAAGGAAATGGCCATTGGAGGTTCTGGGGGAAGGTCATTTCAGGCAGAGATGCTAAGATGAAACAAGCCTGCATAATGATGTGAAAGAAAGGGAGGCTGGAGAGCAGGAAACAGGAGAGCGTAAATGAGGAGATCAGAGAGGGAGGCAGGTATCAGTTCTAAATGGGCTGGGGAGCAAGTGGAAGATGTTAAGCAGAGGAGTTGTCTGGCTAATGTTTTGAAAAGACCACTCTGGCTGCTGTTGGAGAACGGATTGCGGGAGAAGTACATAGCTACTGGATGAAAGAGATGTTGGAAGCTGGCTGGCCTGTAGCAACAGAAGTGGAGACAAGTGGTTGTAATCTGGAGTGGTTTGCACTGGGAGGTGGAGTACACAGGACTGGATGAGTGATTTGATGGGGCAGCTAAGGGAGAGGAATAAAGAAACATTTCCAGTTTTTTGGACTTGAGCAGTTGGGTGAGTGATGGTGCCATTTTCTAAGGTGAGAAAGACTGGGAGAGGAACATGTTTGTTGGTAGGAATTAAAGAGTTTATTTTGGCAAGTAAAGTTAGAGATGTATAGTGGAAAGGTCAGAAGAAAGCTGGAGTGTGGAATTCTGGGGAGAAGTCAGAGCTTGGAATTTGGATTTGGGGATCATAAGTCCTGGATGCATATGTAGATAGAGGGAAAGAGGGGTACCAAGAGCAATATGAGGGGCATACTAACCCTCGAGTCAAACACAGAGGAAGGACTCAGCAAAGGAACTGGAGAAGGCAGGATCTGAAGTAGGAAGGAAACCAGGAGAGTATGGTGTCCAGAAGCCAAGAGAAGAAGGCATTTCCAGAAGGAGGCAATAAGCAGTCCACTGTGCTGAGAGTAATTGAGGAAAGGGCAGAGAAATGACCAGTGGTTTGGCAACGCAGGGAACCCTGGGGCTGTGACAACCACAAGGTCAGAGGAGTGGTGCAGATGGAAACGTGGATGGAATGGTTTGGGAGGGAATGTGAGGTGGAGGTGTTCAGAATATGACTTGAGAAATGTTGTCCTAACAAGGCATAGAGTGTAGGGAAAGTCTTTTAATGGAAGAGATAATACAACAGGTCTGTGTGCTGATGAGAATGATGTAGTGGAGAGGGAAAAATCGCAGGAAGGAGTGGGATGAAGGAAGGAGGAAACCTTGAGGAGGCTCAGATGGTAGAATTCAAAGCATGGTGGGGAGGAGCTAGTCTTTGAGAGGACCAGGACACTGTCCATAGTACAGAGGAGACGCTGAGAATGGGGGGCGTAAATGAAGATAATTTGGTAGATGCCGTGATTTTGTGGTGGGAATAATAGGCAGTTCCTCTCTGGTGGCTTACCTTTCTCTGTGAACTCTGAGGCAAGGCTATCAATAATGAACGAAGATGCTAGTTGGTGGGGGAGGTGTGTAGGATGGTTGTACAAAGAGAAGTGGGAAACAGTCATTTTGAAGAGTAAGAAAGGATATATACTAAAGAAGTGTTATGCGTAAATTTGACATTTGTGGTGGGGATTCAGTGTGATGGGCAGAAAGAAGCTACTGTTGTTTAGAATCTGCCGCCTTGGAAACGATGAACTCAGATCTGTGCCCAAGAAGCCAGAACCATCATCATGTAAGTGAGGATAGTGGGGCAGTGCATATTTGAGGGGACTCAGTAGGATTTGGGTCCTGACTGCATTGGGGAGTGGGGTGTGAGAGAGAGAGAGAGAAGAGGGAATTAAGATAATTTTAAAATATATTTTTTTAAGAGACAAAGTTTCACACCATCACCCAGGCTGGAGTGCAGTGGTGCGATCATAGCTCACTGCAGCCTCAAACTCCCGGGCTCAAGTGATCTTCCTGCCTCAGCCTCCCGAGTAGGTAAGACTACGGGTGTACACCACCATGCTGGGCTAATTTTTAATTTTTTTTGGTAGAGATGTTGGTCTTGCTGTGTTCCCTAGGCTGGTCTTGAACTGGGTTCACGTGATGTTCCGACCTTGGACTCCCAGAGTATTGGAATTACAGCCATGAGCCATGACACCTGGCGATGAGATGTGACTTAGCAATCACTTCCAGGTTTTGTGCCTGGGCCACTGGAGTGATAGTGTCCCCTTTAGCCTGTGTCGTATGTTTTGTTTCAGGAAAACAACTTAACTTTGGGGGGTTTCAATTCTCTCATTTGTAAACGGGTTAAAATAATCCTAGTTTTTCATTTCCCATTGGATGTTTGGGATTTTTACATGCAGTAACATCTGGGAGAGGGCTTGGAAAGCTGCCAAGTGCCGTGTAATTGTTATCCTGGTCACAAAATTAAAAGCAGAGCCTGGATTTTCGCGGCTTTGCGCTGTCATCCGGCCTGTGATAAATGCTGACTGGCTTCCTCGGCTCGCAGTGACTTTGATGCACAGTACCTACTCTGCCCCTGTCGTTTTTGTGGTGAGCCTTGTCAGTCAGGGTCTGAAGTGAAACCCACCGATCTATGAACTAGGGCACTAGGCTGTTTACTTCAATGTGTTTGTGTTTGTTTATATATATGTGCATATAAAGTATAAATATATATAATAGAAAGTATCAATGTATACATATTTAATAAAAGTATAAATATATGTGTTTATGGAAGTATATAGCAAGCCTCCTCTTGGGAAGGCGATTTCAGCACTGGCATATGTTCTGCTGTCTAATTGTGCCTCTCAGTCCAGGAGCTCCGCGGTACCTGTGGTTCCTGAAAGAGAGTTTGACAGGCTTCTGGAAAGGGTTAGTGCCTCTTGAACTGGGGAGATTACAAAATGAGCGTGGGCCTAAAAGGCTCCACAGAGGCAGGCAGCGGGATGGACAGAGCGGCTCAGAGGGAAGGGACAGAGCCGCTTTAATGTGCTAATGAGGGGAAGCCCAGATGCCAGCGGGCTCAGTGGAGCTCTTTGTGATGCCGGGTTACTGGGGCTGGCTGGAGTCTCTGTCCCTATCTGGATCCTGCTGCAGGCCGGAGAAACACTGCGCTCTTAGACAGGGGCCCTGCCCTCCACAGATAGCCCCGTAGACCCTCGGAACGTGGGTGGACAGGGAGGGCGTGCGCGAGCCTCGGGGCTGGGTGGTGACTGGAAAAGAGGGCGCCAGGAGGCGGGGGAGGGGCGCTCAGACGACAGAGGACGGGACGGGGGCAAGTGTTTCGCGGGGTGTGTGGAGTCAGAGCTGGAAAGGACCTTTGCAGCTTCGCGAAATTAACCTTTTTTCCTCTACAACTGCCAAGCTTGGCGAATGGCCTTCAAGCCCATCCAACAGGAGATAATCTGTCCTTGGAACTAGTGCAAGTCAGTTTTTAACTACTTGCGGAGAAAGTCTGAAACGTCACAACCAACCAAACAAAAACGACTACCTCCCAGTGAGTGGTGGAATGAAATTCATGTTCTGGTTATTTCATTCAGAGATAGCTCCAAGATTGCTAGGTGGGAGGAGTTAGAGCACCCATTGAGTGGCAGCTGGGTCAGGGGGCTGTCTTGAAGTTGTGTTTGCGTATCAAGAACACAGCGCAGGATTTACAAAGAGTATGTTTACTCGTACTGATCCATCTGCTAATGAAAAGACTGGGTAACTGGAGCCCCTTCAGCCACCCTTAAATGCTGCCTCTAGATTGCATTATAAAGTTTGGGGTCATAACTGTCTCTGGAAATGTAAGTTCCCAGATAAAATAGACAGATGAAGATCATCGATCCATGATATCTTGACCTTTTGTGTCCTATATTTCCCTTCTGAATATTCGTGGGGGATATATAAATATTTAAATATAACGTATATAATATGTTGTATATGTTATTTCTCAAATAATGTATATGAAATATTATTTGTAATGAGTCTTTGTCTATCTGAACCCCCTTTGTGCCTTGCTTTATTTCTCTTTGACACACACACACACACACACTTAGATGGATAGGTAGAGGATAGTCTTCCACTTAATTGATGATAGCCCCCCAACTTTTTTTTTTACCATGTTTTTTGGGAGGAAGAGCTCAAGAGGTAGTTCAAGAAGAATGATTCATTTTTAAAGTGCTTCATTTCTGTTTTAGAGTCACACTGAATTGATACCACCTAAGAAAAATAGAAGCATTCATTGTAGAATTACCCATGAGCTAGCTATATTTGGAAGTGTGAATGCACCTGTAGAACAGTCACCCCATAAGGGGTGTCCCCCCATGTTCCTGAGCCATATATGGCTTCGTTATAGCACTTCAGTTCCAGGTGACAATAAGTACTGTGGCTTGGATTTCAGATTTTACTCTTTTTTTACCTGTTCTAACAGTTTGGTGGATGTAGTGCCTTTCAGGCAAAATTCTTCTGTTTTATATAAAAAATTTCTCCTTGTTGCTTCCCATCTATTTCCTGCCCCTAATGGGATACATGCCTTTTGGACTGACCTTCCTTAGTGAAAGCTGGGTGCTTTCAAGCCTAAAGAAGTATAGGCAATGAGGTGCTTGCTTGCACTGGTTTTAGAAAATTGATCATTTGCAACTCTTAGGCTGATAAATGAACTCATTTGTGTCCAAGGCAAAGAGACCCTAATTATTACTTCCCTGGCCCCAAAGTTAATTGCAACCTGAAAACATGCCTTCCACAATGACAGAAGAAAAACACCATTTTAATGCATTTGTAGCAATGGGTGTGAGATTGTTCATTTTGGATATCAATTGTCAAAGAAAATAGTGATTATGAAAAAATGTAAATGGGAATGTAGGTAGAGTAAACTGGTGTACTGGACTTGCAATTGGTTAGGCCTTGGCTTGGTGAATTAAGACAACAACAAAAAAAGATTTCTTTGCCAAATTGTCATCTTTATTGTCACAGCTAGAAAGCTGTTCATTGGATTTAAGATCCAAGGATTCTCTTCCTTTTTAGTTGCTCTTGAGCAAGCATGTAAAGGCCAGAGTCTACAAAATACTTTTTTTCTAAAAGAAATTTCCATTGCCTGATATATTCCACTACCAAGAGTGGTTGGAGGAGATAACACTTGTTTAGTCAATTAGTGGTGTGCTTAGGGTAGGCTGGGGAAAAACAGCTAAGAGAGTTGTATGGTAGTTAGGTAGTCCCAGCTCAAAGTAAGCAAGGAGAAGGGAGAACAACATTGTCTTATTGTCATTCATAAATATGTTCCTAAACAAGTTCTACCAGTTAGATAATCTGCATTAAATTTCTTCTTTATATACATCACCCTGGGAAAATTAAACAAAATTAGATTTATATCATTTGCATGTTGCTTTAAGGACAGCATAGTCCTAAATGTGGTTAGCAGATGCAAACAAGTATAAGGTTAGGTCCCTGATCTCAAGTATACATGTATTTTTATTTGTATATATTCATGGAGTACAAGTGCAATTTTGCTACATCGTTAAGTATATTTTAATTTAGTTAATCAGTTATTATTTTAGTAATCAACTTGATTGCTTTCCCTTTAAGAGCTGAAATCAGTCACAGAGAAGGATGGGAGCATTACTTGAAGGCATCTTTAGAACATGGGACATTGGACATTAGGACAGGTCTGACTGCAGTGCTACATGCTTAGAACTTGCCATATCACCAGACTTTCATTATGTGGGATAATTAATATCCTCTTTGAGCCAAGTTTAGTTGGGATTTGTTTAACTTGCAGCTGAAAGCATCCCTAAGCATCTTTCTGTGTTACCAGCAGCCACTTTATGACCATGAAGTTGGAGTTTTATAGGGGAGCAGATTGTATCACTAGAGAGTTGGAAACAATTTTGAGCTAGCGGAGAGGAACACCTAAGCATGGAGAGCTTCGAGATCATCTTTGCTATCTTTGAAATATGTTCAGGACCCTCCACCAATGGAATCAAACATCATTTCACCAGATTTTCAGAGGCACACTGGTCAATAAATGTTTGAGAATATATCTGTGCAAGAGCTATGCAAATTTTGACAAGTTATCTGAAATACATGGTTTCTAAATCCCTGCTAACTCTTAAAATCCATGATTATACTGACAATACAGCCTAAAGTCCTTCTGACAAATCAGATGAAGTTTATTTCTAAAGCATATGTATAGCCTTTCTTCTTAATGTGCTGGCACCTCAGAATAAAATTACAGCCCAGCCATTTCAGCACTCATTCTGTATGTGCTTGTGGCCTAGAGGCAGACAGCCCATGCAGAGAGTTTAGAAGTTAAACGTCTTGTGTGCTAAAGCTAAGCTCCAAAGAAGGAATTATTAGATACCTCAGTATATTGGGATAACCTTGCAAAAGCGGGCTCGGTTTAACTTGACAGGTTTTCTGTACTGGAATAGAATGGAATTTGACATACATATGTGTATATACACACACACACACATACATATACACACACATATATGTATATATACACATATAGGAATAGAATGGAAATTGACATACATATATACACATACATATATGCACATATATATGTATATATACACATATATGGACTNAAGCGGGCTCGGTTTAACTTGACAGGTTTTCTGTACTGGAATAGAATGGAATTTGACATACATATGTGTATATACACACACACACACATACATATACACACACATATATGTATATATACACATATAGGAATAGAATGGAAATTGACATACATATATACACATACATATATGCACATATATATGTATATATACACATATATGGACTAGAATGGAAATTGACATACATATATACAAATACATATGTGTACATACATATACATGTATATACACATACACATAACATACACGTGTGTACATATATACACATACATGTGTGTGTATATATGTATACACACATGTGTATATGTAATGTGTATGTGTATATATACATATATATGTATATACATACACATATATGTATGTGTATATATGTATGTCAATTTCCATTCTATTCCATATATGTGTATATATACATATGTGTATATATATATTTAAAGTGTCAGTTAACATAGTTGGCTTTTAAATTCCTGCTCCAGAAAACACAAATGTAATACCTTGAGGAGCAGGGCAATGCCAGAAGGTTGTTTACTGTGACAAGCTTTCTTTTCCTCTCTCTAGTATATGTTGCTTCACTAAAGCAGGGTGTTTTATCCAGTGTGAAGTGATAGAAACTTGCTTTATAATATTATCAAGGATCTGCCTACATAAAAAATAATAATGAAGTTATTTGGCTTACATTTTTGATATCATTTGTATTGCCTCAGTGCAGGGGTAGGTGAAGCAGTTTCTATAGCTGCTGTAAGCAATAAGCCTCTAAATGTTAAATGCTGACTCAACAAAAGCATGTCTGCAGAAGATGATTAACTTGAAGAGAAGCTAGCGTCAGCAAGAAGAAATTCAACCACACATTCAAAAGGAATATAGAGTATTTACATGTGACATCTTCAGAAGCCACCTCAGAAAGAGAAAAACGTAATTGTGTCACATGGAAATAAGTGTGTTCTCTCCCTTCTATCGTTGACATTTGAGATTTTGTTCCCCAGAGTCTTGCATTGGTTTTTTTCATCTAGTATATCCATTTTACCTCAGATATTTAATCTAAGCCAATTAGTTTATGGTATTTGTCTGGAGTCTAGGGCATGGAGATTGTTGTTGGTCTTGGGGTGGGCAAAGGTCCCAGGTTGGTACAACCAGATTGAAGATAAAGGACTTGCATTTAGATGGGGGAGGAGCTGTCTCTTTCTCTTGCTGAATTTGATAAAGCCATTCTGCTACCAGCTGCTAACAGTAGCCACTTTATGACCATGAAGGAAACCAGCAGTAGGACGTTACTAATGCTAAGGACAACAGAGTGGACAGAAGGAAACTAGCTAGGTCCTTGGAGATGTTATTTAGCAACTGATTGCAGTGCTACATGCTTGAAGCTTGACTAGAGTGTCATTATGTGGGACAATTAATATTCTCTTTAAACCAGGTTTAGTTGGGGTTTAACTTGCAGCTGAAAGCATCCCTAACTAATATACACCTCTTTTACTCTGACCTGAGACTGATGACCTTTGAATACCGTTCAGGGCCTTTTCATTTCTTTCGGTCTGGACACATCTGTCAAGGAAGAGCAGGGGCAGGTTTGCTCGAGTGTGTGATGTGCAGGGTGGTTTGCCCAAGATGTGGTTCCGCTGAGGGTAGAGAGAATGGGCTGTATGGTAGATGTCATCCATACTGGTCTGTATATCCATACCAGTCTGTGGCACTTTTGATAATCCAAATCAGGTCTGGATTAGACAAATATATTGAGGAGCTTGAAGTACTGGGTGAAAAGCCCCCACTCCATGTTGTCATCCATTTATTTATTTGATAAGCGTTTAGTCTGAGCCTGCTTTGCCCAGGCTGGTGCTGGCATTGGGTATATGAAAGATCTCACACAGTATAATAGAAAACCATGGAACACTCAATAAACGGAGTTGGGGAAGGCATCTAAGCATATGACAGTGATATGGTTTGGCTCTGTGTCCCCACCCAAATCTCACCTTGAATTGTAATCCCTATAATCCCCACACGTCAAGGGTGGAACCAGCTGGAGGTAATTGAATCATGAGGATGGTTTCCGCCATGCTGTTCTCATGATAATGAGTGAGTCTCATGAGATATGATGGTTTTATAAGCATCTAGCATTTCCTCTGCTTGCACTCATTCTCTCTCCTGCTGCCCTGTGAAGAGATGCTTTCTACCATAATTATAAGTTTCCTGAGACCTCCTTAGCCTTGGGAACTGGTTGTCAATTAAACCTCTTTTCTTTGTAAATTATCCAGTCTTGAGTATTTCTTCATAGCAGCATGAGAATGGACTGATACAGACAGCTATGCTGACAACTAGGAAAAGAGGACATAGCCAGAATTAAAAGAGGAGTGTGTGTGTGTTTGTGTGTACACGCGCATGTGCACATATGTGATGGGGTGGGGGTTATAGAGAATAGTGTTTTAGGCAGAAGAAACAATACATCAGAAGCCTGTAAGTGGGTGAATATGTGATGAATTCTGGGAAATTAAACAGGTTCAGATGGCTGCAGCCATATATGAGAGGAAAAGATGTCAGAGGCTGGAGGAGTAGGTAGGGGCCAGATCACACAGGGCTTTGGAAGTTTAAGTTGTGTATTTCACTGAGCAGCATTGGAGACACTAAGCAGAAGAGTAACATGACTGATGTGTTCATAAGATCTGGCTGCCTGCGGTATAAACAGTGAATTTGAGTAGGGGAGCCCAGGTAGGAGACAGTTGCAGAGGAGAAATGGAGAGTTATGAGGTACTCTAAAGTTACATTCTAACTACCCTTTTTGAAACCATGGGTTTTTGGTAATTATTGCATAAGAGAAAAGTGAATCGAGTTTGATGCTGGTCAGTGTTTGATTTCGTTTGGTGTACCAACCTCGTGACCTCAGACAAGTTATCTAAACTCACTGAGCTTTAGTTCCATCATCTGTGAAATTACAGTAAGAATGCCTACCTCATAATTATACTGAAGAGGATTAAAGATGGTAATATATTTATAGTTCTTGGCACCATGCCTGAAACATATTAGTCATTATAATGATTAATATTTAGCATAATGCATGTGTAAGGAAGAAACACAAGAATGAAGGCAGAAGAAGAGAGTCTTTCTGAGCTCTTTCATGGTCTGAGAGTTGAGGTTCACACGAAAATAGCGAAGTGTAACTATGGTGTTACCCTTTTATTCTTTGGAGTGGGACTTGTAGTTATTATGTAGGCATCACATTTCTAATAATCTTTGATCCTGGAAGAAGCAGAAGTAAAAATCAAGACAAAACTGCTAAATAGAAGGTGTGCTTGTTTTTGGCTACGAGGAAGAGGAGGGAACGTGTGTTGACCTCACAGGGCAGGGAGAGAAGGAGTCTTATCCCTGGGAGATGCTGGGAGCAAGGGCTTCAAAATACCTGTGCCTTTGCAGTGAGAACATTTTGCAGAGACACACCTGGAAGCTGATGAAAGTAGGTGTACATCTTTTAGGGCAGGGACTTCTGTTTGTTTTTCTAATCACTTAGAACAGTGCCTGCCATATGATAGATATTGTAGTCAACAAATATTTGTTGAATGAATGAATGAAAGGTGATGGGATGGATGTTCTTCCACCAAGTTTTGAGTTCTGGGATTAAAATTTCTGCCGGGGCATAGACACATGCTGGGTTGGGTTCCCTCCATTTGTTACCTACAAAGCAGCCTTGTATTTTCTGTTGCAGCCATTAGGGGAGCTAATTAGAGAAGCTAATCAATAGCTGATGAACTGATTCATGGAGATAGATTTCTCAAGCCAGAGTTTGAAAGAAAAGAACAGATTCTTTCCTTGAGCTGTGTAAGCAGCTAATTTTAGTCAGCAGGTGTTGCAGCTTTTAAAAGGCATTTGGCAAGGTTTCCTTCTACTCCCATTTCATCCAAAATATGTAACTTTCATCACTTCCATTCCAGAAACATACTGCTTTGTGAGTGTTTTCTGAGTAGAAAAGGGAATTGTGGGAAAGTGAATCAAGAAAAAAAATGAAGTGCTTAGCTCAGAACCTGGCCCCATGGAAAATGGGAAATAAATGAGAATGAATATAGAACTGCCATTCACAGAGTGTGGATGGAGGAAAGAGATGGCGGGTAGACATTGCTTCATGCTGAACGTGGAGGAAATCTCTCTGCATCACTGGAGATAATGTGTTGCTTTTAGCTTCCTCAGTCTGAATCAATTTCTGTACCCAGAGTCTTGGCTTATAATTTTACACATCAATACCTATTTACTTAGGGAAGGGCCAATTAGTTTTCTTTATGCATTGCTTAAAAACAAACAAATCCCCTCCAGATCAATTGGTGAAAACCAAGTAACTTAATTCCTTGAAAAAAAAAAAATTGATCCTTAGGGAAACAGTTTGATACATAATTCTGAGATGAGAACCAGGCCTCCAAAATAGTTATCTTCCATGATAAATTTCTAAGCATAGGCCGGGCACGGTGGCTCAAGCCTGTAATCCTGGCACTTTGGGAGGCCAAGACGGGTGGATCACGAGGTCGGGAGATCGAGACCATCCTGGCTAACATGGTGAAACTCCGTCTCTACTAAAAAATACAGAAAACTAGCCGGGCGCCTGTAGTCCCAGCTACTCAGGAGGCTGAGGCAGAAGAATGGCATAAACCCGGGAGGCGGAGCTTGCAGTGAGCTGAGATCCAGCCACTGCACTCTAGCCTGGGCAACACAGCGAGACTCTGTCTCAAAAAAAAAAAGAAAAAAAAATTTCTAAGCATAAATTAGATGTATGACAGAAGTTGATAACACATACAAGCCATAGATACTAGTTTGCTCTATGTTCATACGGTCCACTGTGATATGCCAGACTTAGGTCTTTCATGAAGACAGTATGGACATTTTTTGCTTTTTGGAGAGCAGTTGCACAAGTCAATCAAGTATGCTAACAGCTTGCTTCAATGAGCTGTACATGGTCTGCAGTTATGGATCATGTCTCACCAGTACTACGAAGGGTTGGAGAACAGCTAGGTAGTCATAGTGATTGTGAAACTGGCCCAGTTGTCCCATAGAATTGATGTTTATAGTTTCTATTGAATAAACATAGAAATTGACCCTCCCTGTCTTAAAAACGTGAGAAACCACATTTGTCTTATCCGAATTCCTTTCTCAGGAAACCAATCATCAGGCCTCCCAGATAGTATGAAAGAAGTGAAACTTACGAGATCACCACATCCGGACAATGAGATGCAAGACCCCTCTCCCATCATGATTGCCTTTCTGACCACTGGCTTCTTTTGACCAACTCCTCTTTCTTACCCCTCTCTAATTCCTGTTTTCCCACACGTGGTTACATTTCTTCCCCGCTATATAAACCCCTAATTTTAGTTTGTCAGGGAGATGGATTTGAGGCTGATCTCCCATCTCCTCAGCTGCAGCACCGGAATAAAAGCTTCTTCCCTGGCAATACTCATTGTCTCAGTGACTGACTTTTTCTGTGGTGAGCAGCAGGACCTAGACCAAATCCCTGGCATTTGGTAATAATTGTGTCAATAGGATCTATCTATCTATCTGCTATATTTATATGTAAGTATAATATATTCACATTTGTATATGTGTGTATGTATTTATATGTATATATGTGTGTGTGTATATATGTGTATATATATGTGTGTGTATATAATACGGGGGGGGGAGAGAGAGAAGGAAAGAGAGAGAGAGAAAGAGAGAGAGATTGATTTACTTTTAGGAACTAGTTTTTGTAACTGTGGAGGATGGCAAGTCTCAAATTTGTAGGGCAAGCCAGCAGGCTAGAAACTCAGGCTGGGTTTCTATGTTACAGTCTTGAGGCTGAATTTCTTCTCTGGAAAACCTCAGTTTTTGCTCTTAAGACCTTCAACTGATTGGATGAGACCCACCCATATTATCAAGGGTTATCTGCTTTACTTAAAGCTAACTGATTCTAACAGTTAATGACATCTATAAAAATACCTTCATAGCAAACATCCAAACTAATATTTGATCAAACAGCTGGGAACCATAGCTTAGCCAAGCTGATACATAAAACTAATCATCACAGTGATAATGACAATTAATGGTAATAGTGAAGTTACTCTCAGATGTCCTGGAATTACTATGTATCAGCCACTTTGCTAAGTTTTTACATTTATTGTCCTGCTTAATCCTTTAAAACCATCTCCATTTTAAAGATGAAGATACTGAGCCAGAGACGTCTGCTAAATTGCCCAAAGTCACATAGATACCAAGGGCATTGTTAGGGCTTAAACCTATTTGGATCTGAGCCCATGCTCTTACATAGCATTCTATAGAGCAGATATTCGTTGGTACCATTTTGTTTTGTCCCTTTGACAGAAAGTTGACGTAAGCTAGGATAAGCAAACATGCAGTTTATTGTCTTACGTCCTTAGGAAGTCCAAGTTAAGTGGATCCAGGGGCTAAAAGGATGTTGTCTGGAGTCTACATTTTGCTCCATCTCTTGGCTCTGTTTCCTGTTAGCATTATTCTGCAGACAGGTTCCCTCTAAGAGGAAGGCAGGACTCATATCTTTTGATTCAACAAGTGGAGTAGAAATGGGCTTTCCTCTTCCACAGCATTATAGCTGAATTCATTTTGTGGGAGCCCTGTTTTTAGTGCCTTGGGCTTCTTGAAAGGAAAGCCCTAAACTATCTAGAATTTAAATATGTACTTAATTTTTTTTCTCTGATTCAAAGTACAGGACCTAGATAGGCCTCTTTTCTAAGCCTTAATGCTAAATTAGCTTCCCAGTAGGTGCCTAAACAGCAAAAGCAGTCTTACGGAGGTAATAGTGTGACCTAATGCTCGTTATCACTTCATCCTTCCTAACTGCTGATCACAGACTGCTTTGAAATATGACTGTTTGTATTCCAGTCTTATCTTCCTTCTTGACTGTGCCTCTTGGCGGGCAGGGCCCAATCTTAGTTCTCTTAGTAACTCACTGCAGTTCCTGGTGCAAATTTCTGTTGCAGTGGGCACTTAGTAAGTGCTTCTGAGCAAGTGAATGAATCTGATCATTGTGGAGTAAAATAATCCATTGTATGCAGCACTCAGGAGTTCTCCTGTGTAATTTTCTGAAGGAACAGGCACAGAACAGGATTAAGGGCGTTGGTTCTGGGTCAGGTGAGCTGAATGTGAGTCCTTTACTTTTTACCCTTTTAGCCTCTGTACCCTTATCTGTCAAATGGAGATAGTAGCATCTACCCTGCAGAGATGCTATGAGAATATATTGTAAGCACCTGGCCTGTGGTTAGTTTTCAGTAGACATTAGCTGTTATCATTATCGGTGTTGTTCATTGTTTTTGGTGCTAGGAGGTTACCACGCCCTGTTTGAACGTGGCCCTGTTTGAATGGGTTTGTTATGCTTGTAATTGTGCCTCTATCATATATAAGAACTTAGGTCTCTTTGTGCTTGCGTTGCAAAAATAAATACCTTTTAAAAAACCAGTTGCTCCTTTTTATTAAAAGAATAATGTATATGTCAATAAAGCGGTTACAAAAACAAATACAAAACAATCTAGTGTACAGGTTGTTCTGCAAGGATCCTGATCTGAGGCGTGATAAACCTGCAGCTGGTTCATCTTGATAATCCCCAAAGACATTTTTTCTTCAAGTTGACTGAATTATTTTCACTGTGGTGTGGCCCATTTCTCTCTAAGCTCATGGTTGACTAGTGAATTTAACCTTGTCATGTTCATTCTCTTATAATTCAGTCACTTCCTGACACATCATTTGACAATCTTTACATTCCAACTGCATTCAAATCACTCACAGGGTTTTGTTTTTTAACTTTGCAGGTAGATCTACTTAATTGTGTGAGTAGGTGAAGGTAGGGTGGAGTGTATCAAGGCTTCTCTGGAATCCACTCTGGATTTCTGGAGATGTGGGGAGTACCAGAAGTGCCTGCAGAGAGGTCTTTAGACTTGCTGCATGTAGTACAGACTCCTGAAGGAACTACTGCAGCCAGTTGCTGCTTAATTATTGCTAGTGGTTTTTGAAAATCTATAGATAAAGAGTTACCTCCAGATCAGGGTGAGAAAATGCCTTTATTGTTTTTTGCTATAGTTGCCTAATACATTGCTGTGGTTTGAATGTTTGTATCCCTCCAAAATTTATGTTGGAACTTAAATCCCAAGGTGATGATTAAGAGTGGGGTCTTTGCAAGGTGATTAGGCCATGAGAGTTCTGCCCTCATCAATGGCATTGATGCCTTTATAAAAAGAGGTTACTGAGAGCTGCTTGGTCCTTGTGTATCTTCTGCCATGTGAGGACACCGTGTTCATCTTTTTTGCCCTCCCACTATGTGAGGACGCGGCAAAATGCACCATCTTGGAAGCAGAGAGCAGCGCTCACCAGACACGAAATCTGCTGGCACCTTGAATGTGGATTTCCCAGCTTCCAGAACTGTGAGAAATACATTTCTACTATTTATAAATACTCAGAATGTGGTGTTTTGTTATAGCAGCAGGAACAGACTAAGAAATACATTTCAATTTTTTTGACCATTATCTATATTTCAAGGAGTAGGAAACCAAGGCACATGAAGTTTAAGGTAACAGATCAAGTAGTAGAGCTGAGAGTTGAATTCAGACAGTTTGGCTTTAGTGTCTGTTCTCTTAACCATCATACTATACCGACATAGATGGCAAAAAAGAAGACCTTTTAAAGCATCTGTCATCTCATCTCAGATAAATTAACTTTCTGTACCCAAATCCAAGATGAAAAATGTTAGATAAACCAAATCTCAAGTATAGAGGCTTTTCTTCTGGATGACCAAGACGTTAAAATCCTTCATTTCTAGAAATGTACTTTGTAGTATAATTAGCATTGTCTGCACTACATCTTTTCAAGGATGATATGAAGTTTTCAGGAAATGAAAACACCATGTGGGACTTCTAGAACTTGGAGGAACCTGAAGTTGATTCCCATTTTCCTTTGGAGGTGACTGGCAAATGCGATCTTTAGAAAGCTCCTTTGACCCAAGAGACATGCACACATATTTGAGTGGGATTCCAGGGCCCGTGAACCAGCAGTTTTCCCAAGGCCTATGTCCTGTCCTGCACCATCCCAGATCTCCCTGATGGACTTCTCGGATATTGCTGCTCAGAAAACTAGTGATAACAAAACAAGTTTCTTATGTTGATTTTACTAAAACTGTAAGGGTAAGCTCACAACTTGTTTGACTTCTGCTTTTTATGCTTTATAACTAGAAGCATAAATCTGTACAAAGACTTCTGATGCTCATGAAATAAATATGATGTATATTGAGATATGTTACAGATGAGGATACAAACATTTATTTCTACTGAATTGATTCCTTTCTTGTATTTTTCACTCTGGTAGTGTCTCTTGGATATGTCTGGAGTTATGAGCCTTATATATTTATATCTTTAATAATTTATCAGTACATACCATATTCTATATTTAAACTCCCCTTCCTCCTGTTTGCTGCCTCCTGACAAAAGTAAACTCTACGAAGCTCTTCAAACTGTATTGTTTTAGAGTAGCAATTTGTCTTTAAAACAGCATACTTAGGGGACTCCCATTTTCTTTTAAGCATTTTTTAAGAGGGTATACCACACTCACAATATTTCTGAGTAAGCATAGATTTCTTGTGAGGTAGTGGTTGCCATAGTAATTAATCACCTCCCAAAAAGAATAGTGGAGGATATAAATCCATGTAAATTATTCAGAACACTGGTTAGAACTGCCCTCTGGGCACCTTGGTTTATGAGAAATTTTAGAAAAAAAAGGATGTTTTCCTCTCTTTCGCCTTCATGGAAAGCAGGATAGAGAAAGCTGCTTTTGTGCTCTGATTGCCCAGCTCTCTCTCTTCCCACTGGTGAGTGCCAGAAGCTGAGCAGCAGTCAGGCAGCCATTGTAGCAGACAGAGAGGGCTCTTGTGATAACAAATTGCGAAATACGCTTGGGTGTGGTGGGCTCCATGACTTTATGAATATTCTTCATTCAGATTCTAAACTGCTAGTGCACTTTCTAGGACCCCGCGTGAGAATGTAGAGCTCAGTGCTCACTGCTTTGGTGGATGTGCTTCTGCTTGTCCTGACCTATGTTTTGTTTCAAATTAAGGTAGAATCAGTAGACCACTGATTTCCATTCAATAGAAATAACAAAAGTGGAAATCATTTGGAAAGTTGGCTGTTGATCAGGGGTTAGCTCTGACAGAGTAAGGCATTGTGGAGGGAAATTCATGAACTACAGAAAAAGAGCTGCAAAGGGAATGAGCCGCTGAAGGGTGATCTCCGGAATTTAAACTGTACTGAGCAGTTGTTGTTGGGTATCTACGATAGGATTGAACTTTTTAACTGCTCCTTGTAAATCAGACCCATAGCTTTCAATTCTTTTAAAGACAGTCTGTGGTACTCAGAAGTATGGTGCAGTTTAGCGTGGCAGACATGAGCCGTTCTTGATTGAAAGGATTTCTTACAGAAAAGCTAATGGAAACAGGTTAATAGGGTGAAGGTGTTTTTAGCTGGAACAAATGCAGGGACTCATATTAAAAAGATATTCTAGGACAGTATTGGGGAGATACATTATAAGAGAATGATAATTATTAAGGATATATTTTTAGATATACTTAATAGTCACAAAAAAGCCTCAATAATTCATATATAGGTTTACCTCACTTTGCACAACATATTTTTAAAAGGAACTTGTAAAATGAATTCTGGTCTCAATAAAAGCAAAGTTGCTTTGGCTAGAATTTCATTCTCAGTTATGACATTCATAATTTTATTATTTTAGGATTATATTTGTTTAAGATATAAATATCAAACATCTGAATAAAACAAACCATTATATTTAATGGTTTCATATAAATAAACTGTTTTCTGACATTGTTGTACAAAACAGATGTCAAGATACGAACATTTTTAATGTTTCACTCAACGGTAAGATACAGAGTTCAGTGTTTAACCTGATAGAGCCCTATGGTGTGAAAACTACTCACTTGGCCAGGCATGGAGGCTCTTGCCTGTAATCCCAGAACTTTAGGAGGCTAAGGCAGGTGGATCACCTGAAGTCAGGAGTTCAAGACCAGCCTGGCCAACATGGTGAAACCCCGTCTCTACTGAAAATACATAATTAGCTGGACATGGTGGTGCATGCCTGTAATCCCAGCTACTCTGATTGCTGAGGCAGGAGAATCGTTTGAACCTGGGAGGCAGAGTTGCAGCGAGCTAAGATCACACCATTGCACTGCAGCCTGGGCAACAAGAGCAAAACTCCATCTCAATAAATAAATAAATAAATAAATAAATAAATAAACTACTCATGTAACCATCTGAAATAACTTATGCTCAAATTCTACACCAAGAAAACCTACCACTCTTTTCCACTGGATAGATTTCTACTCTCATATAGCCTAGTCTTGGATACAATGGCTTTTTAAATCCACATTATATTAATTATACAGTTGATTTTTATTATTCACTGAAGTTATGCTCTATAAAGTTGCTGCAAATTAGTGAGTAAGCAAATACTGAATTCGTGAATATAGAATCGTTACTCCTAGGGGAAATACAGGGTTAGGCTCCTGTGAGCTACTGATGACAACATTTTCATCAACTGATCAATACATAACCTTTTAAAAATGTGTTTCTGTTGAAGACAGCTTATTTAATATATATTGTTGATTCATAAACATTGAGCCACAGTCAGCAGCACTGTAACTCATGCCTGAAGGAAGCTTATCTAATATATGTATTTTCTCCTTAAAGCATATCACAGCCTTTTGGCACCTAGGAACCAAGACTAGCACTTCAGCACTGTACTTGGTGGAGGGGAGGGTGAGCATTTAAACAGCGAAATCACCAACAAAATGCACAAAAATGTGAAACATGGTACTCAAATAGACCGCAAAAAGGACACTTGCTTATAGTATAGAGCTAAAACAAGAAAGCAGAGTGTTGCTTTGTTTGACCTCAGCTAGGAATGTGCACGTTGTGTGACTCAAATTTTTTGCCACTGTAGATGTATGTCTGTGAATGATCACGAAAGTGGCAAGAGTATTGAAATGGGGTTATAAATAAGTTTTAGCAAGTAAGCAACTTCACAATTATGGAGTCCACAAACAATGAGGATCAACTGTACTTCTTTGAAAGTCACCTTCTCTTTGTTCAAACAAGTTTGAACAAAAAGATGTTTGTGGTTCTCTTGATTGAATTTGGTGCCCTTTCTTATGGGACTGGTTTTCTTGAACTATTTGATGATTTCTGTATGTGGTCATTGCTGTATTTGAGATTCCTTGCCTACTCACCTTTAAATAACATTTCTGCTTACTAGGATCTGCCTTCTCTGATGGAGGGGGAGAGCTGAGATGTGTTGCCAAGTGTGGTGTTTAAATGCTCCTCTTCTGCAGATAGGGACTTTCTGTTTCTTTTGAACATTGACAGTCCAAGTCCCTCTAAAGTCTGCTATCCTCACATGCTGTGTAGGTCCAGGGGTGGATGCTTCTGCTATTGCTGTTGGTGGTTTAGGTAGTTAGTGGTAGGATTAGAGAAGGTGGGAGGGTGGGATGCGCTGAACTGTTCCCTAGCCAATTACTGACCCACTTTCCTAGTACTTCTTCCTGCTGCCTTGTCTGTCATCCCTGAATTTTGAGTGTCTCAGAGTTGCTCCCATCTTTGCAACTGAGTTCTCCATGTGATCTGGATTGTGGTTTTCCCCATCAAAGACTGAATTCTTGTCAGTCTCGAAATCCATAAAATTTCTGTCATCAATTCCACCCATTCTTGTTATCTAGCACTGTTGTGAATTTATTCTTTTAAAACAGATTTTGATATTTTAGGAAATCGAGGTGGGAGTAGATAGGCATCAAGGCTTAGTCTGACATTTGGATCTAATTCCCTGCTATTTTAATTAGAAAAAAATACAGTTCTTTTAAAAAAGAACTTTGTATTTTAAAAATGTTCAGACAAAGATGTCTCAAATCTGGATATCAAGGCAGAATTTGCGTGGAATCCTTTATTGATGGCGTATGTAGGCATCTATAAGAATAAATGAGTAGTTCCAATTTATTATTGTTACTGTTTTACTATATGAGTTTATCTGCTTCATAATCATTGAAAAATGCTTTATATTAATTACCTTTTATGTGAGCACCTTCTGCACTCTAACATGTTTGCATCATAACAATGGGTGCCAGACACTTTACAGTTCATTATCTCACTAAATTCTCACAGAGGTCCCATAAGGTAGTGATTGTCATACTCATTGTGAGAATGAGGAAACATTTTCACTGACTTTAATTTACCTGCGGGTTCCAAATAAGTAGTAGAGTTGGGGTCTGACCTAATAGCTCTCTGACTCTGCATTCTTCAGTCTGCCACACTCTTAAGGAAGATTGGCATTCATTCCATAGTGCTGATTATTAGCTTTCTGCTTGTGTGCTCATACACGTAAGAATCAGGAAGGAAGGCAGTGCACTACAAGGAGTTAGATGCACATTGCAGGGACTATGTGGTAAACATTGAAGCATATGCTACAGCCTTCTATTATTGGGTTCTTCTTCATATTAGAATGAATAACTATTTAAAAGTTCGTCTTTCAAAACAAATTAATGATCAATTTACTGTCATTATCAACCGCTAAAAAACTCCTGCCCAAATTAAGGCATAGCAATCAAACACTTATTTAAGGAAAAGAGTTCTTTTCTCCCCAGGGTTTTTTATTTGAATAAATAGATGATAAATCAAGAGATACTGTACCCAGCAGGCCTTTAGCTCAGAAGAGCTAAAAAATTCTCCCAGTATCTCAACATCTATGATGTAAAAACAAAACATAGAAGAATTATAATGATTGGATTTATGTTGGAAAAATACTGCTGCTTTTATCCTTAGAGATTATGAGTACACTGGGCAAAAACACAAGGCCCCAATGTCTAACTTCTCCATTTTGAGCTGTTCAAACTCAAAATGAACTCAAATTTAGGATAATTCTCTGTGAATTTCAGGCCAAGCATGGCCTCCATGTTACACCCTCTACTTGTCTTCACCCTCCAGTCCTAAAGATCTGATTAGAAGAGAAGAGTTAGGTCATACTGTCTTCCAATGTGTACCTCCTTCCCCTTATGCCACCACACACCACACGTCAGAGGCATAATTTCTCTCTGTGGGTCATGGCACCATGTTTAGAGACTAGTTCAATCATCTATGGCATAAAATGACATCAAAACTAAATACAAGCCTGCTGAAATCAGGCCTTGGACAACAGGTCTTAAAAATAAACTTAAGTGTTTCTTGACTTCTCTGCCTCTTTACTATGTTTGGGGGGTCTAGGGTAATATAGAGGAGATGATTCATTGAAATCCCAAGTGTTTTTATCTCTGCTAAGTACTAGTTACTGATCTGTCAGTCTAAGTCATCTGAGAAATGTGACATGTAAGTAAATATCACTAAAATTAAACTGGATAAGTTTCATAGGACCAAAAAAAGTCACTCTTATGATTTTGGTTAATACTACCGTACTGAATCATGTTGACATTAATAACTAAATCTAACTATTTGAAACCTTGATTTGTTCCAACAGAAGCTTATCTCTGCTGGCAGACTTTCCGGAGTTGCCTCACACACCTCACAAGCCAGTCAGGAACCCCCTGTGCTGCCTCCTCATGCATTCCGTGCAGGGCTCACTGCCCCCAGCCCACCTACCCCCCGATTGGCATTTTGCCAGCGGGAGGGGCAGCTTCCTGCTGAGTCACTAAGGCTCCTGAGCAGCTTCAGCCTGCTCCTGACAGCTTGGCCAACTCTTGGGAAGTGAGAAGGAAGATGTTTTCTTCCTTTTTGCTAATTCTCGGCTATGAAGGTCCCAGAACAAGGGTTCTTGGGTCCAAACTATGAAAGAGTTGAGTGGGATGGCTTTGCCAGGTCATACTTAGTTCTCTGCCTGCCTGGAATGTATGCACATCACAAGGTAGCTTTGTCTGAATAGATTTAAGTGCCAGCTTACTGAATGCTGTCCCCCTCCTCTCCCCTCAGGCCCCTGGCTTGCTGTGTTAGACAACTTCTGCTCCTAAAAATGATTTTGTTTTATAGGTAGTCTCCTCTGGCCTCCCTGAATCCACTGTCTATTCCTTTTACTTCCAAAGTTCTACCAGATATGCCTGTATGTGCTTGAATTCTTGTTTGTTTGTTTGTTTTTTTCAGAGACAGCCTCCTGCTGTGTCACCCAGGCTGGCACGCAGTGGCGTGATCATGGCTCAAAATCCTGAACTCAAATGATCTTCCTGCTTCTTCCTCCCAAGTAGCTGGACTACAGGCACGCATCACCACACTTGGCTAATTTTAAAAATTTAATGGTATTATTTTGTAGAGACAGGATCTCATGGTGTTACCCAAGCTATACTTGAATTCTGAGCAGAATTGGAGCAGTGTTTCCACTACCCCACCAAGGCCTTTCAGCCCTAATGAAAATCAGTAGATGCAAATGTGTCATTTTGAGAAAAAGCAGCACTTAGCTCTATTTCCCAGACAGATCTGAGTCTGACTTCACCTGACCCAAGGACTGCATATGATTTTTGCATTTATTTATTTTCCTCAGGTTCTTGCTCTTCCTCTGATATTTTTATGTTTAAACAGCAAGTTAAGGTATGCTAAGATTCTCTGGTCATTCTGGATCTTGATCTTCCATAATCCTCAATTCATCTTTGAAATTTTCTGACACTGAAGGTTACTAAAAAATTTCAGTCAGTTGGAATCCAAGTAATACTTTTGTCCTAATAGTTTCCTGAAAAGTACCAATTAGAAAGAACCTAAAGGGAATAAACCCAGAAATACAACAAGGACACCTTACCATGGAGTTGATGGAAGAGAAAAATAAGGAGAAGATGGTTTTTTAAATAAGTGAAAGGTTATGCTTTTTTTCCCCACGTTACTTTCTTTTGTTAAATTAGGAGAGTTCTCCTTTTAAATTAGCCGAGAGAGGTAGGACCAAGCAGGTGGAGTGGGGACAGGTCATTGCATCCTTGTTGCCTGGTGGGGCAGAGTGGTGGAGGGACCTCACACACTTTTCCTCAGGTCCTGTAGCCCCATGGCCTAGCACAGCATGAAAGATGGAATGGGCAAATGAATGTGCATGACCTCGGTTGTCTTCATGCCAGTCCAGGAGCACGCAGTGGGTGCTCTTTTAAGGCAGCCTTTAGCTTGCTGATTAGAGATACCCTGCTGTCAATTAGCCATGGCAATATAACCAAATACATGGAGGCACTATGCAAGGAAACCATTTTTCATTTCAAAATGAGTATCTTAGAGGGAGAGAAATACAGAAGGGTCAATAACTCTTTCTGTGCTCATTGCTTTTGATTCCTTATATATCTGTTTGTTTAATACCTAGAGGGATCAAAAACAAAAAAAGCATGAGTCTTCTGTTCACTGTTGGGGGATAGCAGTAGGTACTTTCTGTTGAAGTGCTGATGGAGGATGGCATTTTCTTTCATCACTGAGGGTCATCTGGGACATTTAATCTATACTAGGAATGTCTGTACTTGCTGCATTTGTTCCTGCTTATTTATTCATTTATTTATCTATTTATTCAGCATTATTGAAGCATAACTGACATAGAAAAATATAACTACCATGTGATCCATCTATCCCACATCTGGTTGTATATCCAAATAAAAATATATCAGGATCTCAAAGAGATATCTGTACCCCCATGTTCATTACAAGATTATTCACAGTAACCAAAACATGGAATCAACTTGTGTTCCACAACAGATAAATGAATGGAAAAGATGTGCTTTTTTTTTTCCCTTTCCTTTTTTTTTTTTTTTTTTTGTGTGTGTGTATGTGTGTGACAGGGTCTTACTCTGTCACCCAGGCTGGAGTACAGTGGCATAATCACAGGTTCCTGCAGTCTCAACCTCCCGGGCTCAGGCGAACCTCCCACCTCATCCACACGAGTAGCTAGGACTACAAGCACATGCCGTCATGCCCATATAATTTTAGTATTTTTTGTAGAGATGGGGTTTTGCCATGTTGCCCAGGCTGGCCTTGAACTCCTGGGCTCAAGTGATCCACCCACCTGGGCCTCTCAAAATGTTAGGATTACAGGTATGAGCTACCATGCCCAGCCCAAAGATGTGGTTTTTTAGATTATTTCACGCATCTGAAAACTTCTCTTCAAAATACAAAATGGCAACTTGTATTTATATTTATATGGTGCTCACTGTTACCTGAAGGTTGCATGTCAAATTTGATCCCTGGTCATGGTTTGTCTCCTTCTTTGTTATTTTAAGACTTAGTGTCCCCATGTTGGCTATGCTGTTTACATTTGGTTTTAAGAATTTAAACGTATTTTTCTAATTTATAGATTCCATATTAAAGAAAGGATTTCTTAAAGCAAAATGAAAGCTCTGGTACCTCTTGAGAAAATCTATATTTAGAATCAATTACTTTTAGTTTTTGGGGGTTAGATGAGAAAACATATTGGAAAGAGTTTCTGGTATTTAAAAGTTTTTAGAAGCAGATGAGTCCTTCCACATTGTGTACCTTCAAGATAAAGCTCTATCTTTACTATTCAGTTCTATGATCAAGTTAGACAGGCTTACTGAATAGGGGTCACATCTTGATGAAACTATGAAGCCAAACCCATTCAGTAGCAACAGAAAACCAATAGCAACTACTACAACAATGACCCTTCAAGTAAACCAGAAATCCTAGAGGTGTCAGGGACATCTTACCTGGTTGTGACATGCCTACTTACCTTTAAGCCAGTGGCTTTCATTCTTTTCTTTCATACAATATCATATTTGCCTTTGGAAATTATTGATTTGGTTGCTAATAATGCAATAGATTAGTTTTCAGTTACAAAACGAATTCTTTCCGTGGAGTGAATTGTTCAAGTATCACTAAAAATTTGAGCCTGTATTTAAACACCATTTATATTTAATAGTGTTTCTTGTTTACTTGAAGCTTTTCTGAAAGAAAACAGTTTTCCTCCCCCAACCCCCGATGTGGGATTCCTCATCCTCATATGGAAAACCTGGATAAAATTAGCATGACTCAGTAGTTGTTATTGATCACCCTGGAGTTATCTAAGGAGATATTCTTCATTGTGTCATTATTTGGTTAATAATAACCTTATATTTGAATACATCTGTGTGCAAGGAAGACCTTTTGCTCAAGATCTTAAGCCATCATTATCATGGAGGAGAGTAAAATGTCAGAAAGGTCAATAACACACATTTTATCAAAATTATCATTTAATACTCTCAACAACACTTTGCAGTATCACATCTTTTTACAGTCATTGGTACTTACCCAGCAGAACCTCAGTCACTTGTTTAAGATGATGCAGCTGGTGGTGGAGTGGGCTTGAACTTGAGTCCCACTGACACCAAGGCCCATGCTCTCGTTCTGCGATTCTGACCTAATTCTATTGTTGTTACAGAATGTGAATTACATAGACACTGTGAGCTTAGATATTGTAAATATCCAGGAAAGGGGGAGAGGAGTTTTTTGAATATGTAGTCAAGAGATCAACACCACTTCATTATAGAATGTTTTGACCCTGAGAATGTTCATGACTTTGTGTTCATAAATTTAAATGTTTAAAACTTAATTAACACTGATTAATCTAGTCTTTTCTAGAATTAACCTCATTCCATACAGAACAGCTAAATTTCACTTTTTATGTCTATCTTAGTTTACCGAGATTTATTTCATTGGATGGCTTACATTTTGTGTAGCTTTTAAAACAATAATTTAACATATTATTCAACTTTCTGGCATGAATTAAAATGTTAATGATTATGGCTTTTGTTATTGAAATTGCTGTTTCATGAAGTCCAAACTTCTTGGTCAAATATTGGCATGACTGAAACTTTACTAGGAAGATTTAATTCTTCTATCAGTGGTTAGATACTGCCAATTTTGTGTTATTTCTACTAAATCTAATTTTCTAAAATCGGTGTTGTAATTATCATTGTTGTTAGCAAAATCACATTTGAGGTTTTAGCTATTATGAACTTTATTTTATCTTATTGTTACAAGTAATGCCTTTGTTTAGAAATGAATTAACAGCCTATAGTTTTTATTTATTTCTTACCCAAGCCCTGAGACAATTATGATCAATGTCTCTTAGTTCACAGTTTATCCTTTGTCAGTATACCATGCCAATCTCAATTCTTTCAATTCTAACACAGTCAATAGTCAAGTGCCTCTGAGACAATTTTTTCCTGTCAAATGCACCAATCTTGTTATCGATCCATTTTGGATTGGGTCTTGCCGATCCTGTTAATGGATTTCTAAAATACAGAGGAGTGTTCAATTTCAAATTCCATTTGAACATGACAAGTGTATCTCTAACTGGATTGTTTGGTAGTTCATTACTGCTGATTGACCAGACCTCTGGAGGTAACCAAAACACATTTCCTGAACCAATTTAAATGTGATTATAATTTTTCTAGTATATTAACTGCTAAGGTCTCCAATGAAGCCCTAGCTTATAAATCGGAATTTAGGCAGGTGACACAATCATCTCCTCTGCATGAGCAAAATACATGTTATCAGATGTGCTGTTAACATTTTCTGCTCCAACTTGCACTGAATTGAAAAAAACTAACATTTAATATCAGGGGAAATTGAACAGTTGTTTTAATGCCTCTTGTTGAAATGATGGACATTGATACCATTGTGAAATTTTGTGTAAAGTTCTTACGACTTTAAGAATACATCAGTAGGAGGTCAGAAATAATTAAAATTATCTTGCAATGGAAATTTACTAAATCCTTGCTAAAAGAGTTGGCTCTATTTGAAATATTGTATGAAAGAGAAGTCTTTTCATGTGGTTGTTGAAGTGAACATGAAGACTACTGGCCAGATCCAAACCAAATAAAAGTTTCCCATATTTGTAGCTCTGAAAATGTTCTGGAACCTCAGTTTGAAACCATTGATTTTGCTGGAGCTAGAAGAGATTCCTAAAGCTTTACATCACTTTTTATCATTACATCTGGCTTTAGTTGTTTTTCTTTTGCCTACTCTTATGTGCTCTGATAAACACATATATGAGTTAAAGAGTGTTCAGACTTTATAAGTATCAGTCAAGGCAGCAGGAACTCTGGCAACAACACTTCCATGAGAATGTTTCTTCACCATCCACAGATCTGGTCTTTTCATGGGGATGTGAAGTCTAGCTTTGCAAGTGTGAAAAAAAGCACTAAAAATTGATGGTTTAATTGTCATTTATTTTTGAAAAGCAGAATAAGTGGCCATGATAAGATAATTTTCTGTAATTATATTTGATACTCTTGTTGTCATATATTTGTGGTTGCTATTCAAAAACAATACACGAACAATTATGGAGAATTATTTCTGTAATTGAACTTAGTCCTGTTCTTATGTCTATTTGCTGTCAGTTTGCTTACTATATGCTATCTGTATACATCATTGGCAGTTCAAAAACCATTAGCAAAGAAAAGATAAACTGTCTGGGTGTAGGGAAGGGAAGAATCGTCTCTGAGATCAACCTTGTGAGGTCAAAATATCCCACTTTGTTCCCAAACATAGTATAAATTTGGTTGTTGGGCTCAGAAATTCAGAGCCATGCTGCAATTGAAAAATGCTATGAATAGCTTAAAAGTTCAAAATATATTGAAAAAACACTGAGTATTGAAACGCTAGTTATTATTTTTGTTTTTATTTTCTCAGAAAAGCTTTCAAGTTTGTTTTTTGAGATCCACCTTTCCCAAAACACACACACTCATGCGTGCACGCACGCACACATACACACACACACAGAATATGTTCTAAATGCAAACACATGATAAGTATTTGTTGATTTGTTTCAGCTTACTTTACTACCATCTTTATGGATGCATCTGTTCTAGAAAGAGAATGCCTGCATATAAACAAGAGAAATTTAACCAAACTTTACAGGATTCCAGTTTTAAGGAGTAATTTGTAAGCAATTTTTGAGATTTGATTCTTATTTCAGCATGAAGCCATTCTTCTTTTAGTTTCAGTTTTGTTGTCTAAATCTGAGTGCTTTTACTATGTTCCCAAATGGTCTGAATCTGTCTTTGACAAGGTATAGCAGGTTTAGGGGACAGAGGGCATTTGTTTAACAGGTATTAACTGAGTGCCTGCTCTGTGCCAAACACATTTTTGGGTTTTGGGGAAACAGCAGTGAACAAAGTAGACAAAAATCTGCATTCATGGAGCTTACATCCATTTGGGGGAAGACAGACGATAATAAGTTCCATATATAAAATGTATGGTATGGTAATGGCTGAGGAAGAGCCCTCTTGGCAGGGTATTTGGACAAGCTGTAGGGCTCTGAGGACCAGTGCTGTCCCCATCCGTGGGTCATCTGGCAATTGCCCAGCCCTCCTCTAATGCTGCTCAGTCTCAAGTGAGATGCACTACTGACTCTTCTTAAGTCACTTAGAGATGAGGTTGGCACTGTTTGGAAAGATCTGTTACAGCAAAGGGTATGTTTTTCCTTGTTTAAGTTATTTGTTTTCCACATATAGTCACAAATTTACTACTATTTATTCAGTACTTGCTACATACATTGTATCGCTGAATCCCCATCCTGCAAGGTGGGTAGTAGTCACTATCCCATTTTACAGATGAGTAGACTGTTATTTAGGGAGAGTAACTCATATTATGTGTATATAATATTCTTCATAGCTTTTCTGAAAAATAAAAGTTAACTGCTCATGATGACTATTTTAGAGAGAGTTGCAAGAGTTTCAAATGATCACTGCTTAAAAGTTAGTAGCAGCATTCTTTTCCCGATTCTCTAGTTTTTAAACTTGCAAGTAAAGACATGCTTTCAGTATTGCAGGTTTAATGAGACTCTGCTCTCTTTTCCCCACTGATGCCGTGCTTCCTGGAGTTGCCATGTGTCTTCACAGCAGGACTGAAGGGAAACCCTTTTCTCCTGGATAGTGACAAGTTTTTGCTTTCACTTTGTAGGGCTGTTTTTAATTTTGGAAAACGTGTAAGTTGCTCAATATTGTGGTCCCTCAGAATGAACTTTTACAGATGGGTCTCAGAAGAACTTAAGACTGAAACATCAAAAGGAGAGAGATCAGGGTCCTAAGAGAAAATGATAGTTGTTGAAATCGTGAGCATTTTCCATGAGCTGCAGAGAGTTTTGAAAGTAATTGCAATTTATGTTGTTGTCTTAAACTGAAGAAGAGAAACTCTCTTTCTTTGTGCTCCATTTTCCTGACCAGACCGTAGTGCAAGAATAAAAGGAAAATGAACTGGATTGTTTTCCCTGGGACACTCATTTTCCTCCATTCTCTTCACACCTAGCTTCCAAGTCCTGACCTGTTTCCAGATACCTTTTTTTTTTTTTTTTTTTTTT
>NW_016812353.1:1018482-1102386 GCF_001698545.2 Rhinopithecus bieti | reverse complement strand
CCGCCACGTCGCCCGGCTAGTTTTTTGTATTTTTTAGTAGAGACGGGGTTTCACCATGTTACCCAGGATGGTCTCAATCTCCTGACCTCGTGATCCGCCCATCTCGGCCTCCCAAAGTGCTGGGATTACAGGCTTGAGCCACTGTGCCCAGCCTATTGCAGACATTTTTAGAAGTTATGGAATACTGTCATTTGTTTTTATTTTCAAAAAGCAGTCCATTTGCAACATGGAAAACTGTTAATTTTACTGGTGCATGCATTCATTTAACAGGTATTTACTGAGTACCTACTCTGTGCCAAGCACATTTTTAGGTTTCGAGAAAACAGTGAACAAAGTAGACAAAGATCTGTTTTCATGGAGCTTATATCCATTTGGGGGAAGATAGACAATAATAAGATATGTATGTAAAATATATGGTATGGTAATGGCTAAGGAGAAAAATTTGAATTGGACAGGTAATATAAAGTATGGAAAGGGTAATGAAATGTTAGATGAGATGGTCAGGGAAGTCCTTGCTGAGAAGGTGACTTTTGAGTAAAGACTGGAAGGACGTGAGGGAATAAGCTATTTAGATATCTGGGCAAGAGCTTTCCAGACAGAAGGAACCAGAAATGCAAATGCCTGAGCCCATAGGTGTCTTGGATGTCTAGAAAATAGCAGGAGCCCATGAAGGCTGGAGAGTACTTGGAGGACAGTGAGAAATAAGATTCTAGAGATGAAAGGAGGAACGGTAATTGGAGAAGGGCCCTGCAAAGCATTGTAAAGACTTTGGGTTTTACTTCTAGCGCAATGAAAGTCATTTGGGAGATTTTTTAGCAGAGAAAAAGCGTGATCTGATTTATAAGAGCTCTCTGGCTGCTGTAAAGAAGAGACAGTCATAAGTGGGCAAGAGTAGAATTAGATCACTTAGAAGGTAACATTTAGATATAAGAGGATGGCAACAATGTCAATAATAAAAGGTGGTAGGATCCTGCATATATTTTGAAGGTAGAGACATCAGGATTTCTGTACCGATTGGGTGTCAAGTATGAGACAAGAAGTGTTAAAGGTTTGTCATTATTTATTTATTTATTTATTTGTCATCATTTATGATAGGGAGGGGGCAGTGAGCAGGGGTGGGGGAGGACCAGCAGATTCAGTGTTGTATTTGGAATGTATAGTATTTATTCATGTCAAGTTGTTGAATAGGCAATTGAGTGTAGGAGTCTGGAGCCTGAGAGAGGTATTGCCAAGCATATACTTTGAGAGTCATTGTATAGTTGATATTTAAAGCCATGTTATTGGACGAAATCTCCAAGGAATTGAATGCAGATGAAGGAGAGAAGAGGACCAAGGACTGAGTACTGGGTTACTCCTATATTAACAGCTCAAGACAAGGAATCCGCAAAGATATTAAGAAGGAGCTATCTGTAGCTAATACAAAAACATTTTGTATATTACTAGATTTAATTCATGTTTCAAATTTCTTTTCATTATGAAACAAATGACAGTCAAGGAATCTGAAAAAGTGTGGCCAATGGTGTAGGGAAAACCCAGGAAAATGTTCATAAATGACAGGGCTTTAACCAAGACAAATCTTAACTGTGCTAAGTAGCAAGACTAAGTGCATGGAGGCTGGGGTGAAAAAGTAATACCACTTCATGTTTTTACAGTACTGAAGACCTGTGAATTCTAATTTCTTTGGATTTGAACTGGTATTGAAAAATTATTTAAGCTATCATATCTTGATACTGAGCAAACAGTACCTACTCCTTTACTTTACTCTGAGGTCAAGTCCCTTGCTCTGCAACTCATGTTCATATAATTGGGGGAAGGATTGGTTATTTTCTCTCTGATTTGATTCCCAATTATCTACTTTTCTTCGGTGCTTGAGGTTAAGAGCATTCTGGTTCTGGTGAAGGGTCTAGACTTGTCATCATAGCCCTTATTCATTTATTTAGCAAACGTTGTCCAGAATCTATCACATACCAAGTTTTGCATTTGACATTGGGGATACAAGTATCAAATAAAGAGATCTGGCTGCTGTAAAGAAGAGACAAATGACACAAATAATACAGCTGATAACTGCCTGCCCTGAAAGAGTTCCCATTCGTGTGTGAATGAGCAATTATAATATAGGCTGATGTGCGCTATAGTAGAAATGAGTGTTGAGAAGGGATTTGTTAAGCAAACTCAAGGGAGAGAGCAACCAACTTCCTGGTAAGGGTTGAAGAGTACTTCACGCAAGAGATAATACTCAAGATTAATCTTGAAGGATCAATCAGAGTTTCTCAGGGACTAAGACTACAGAAGATATTCCAAGCAGGGAAGCAGTACATGGCAGGGGAACTTAGTACAAAAGAGGAAGGACACAGTTTCAAAGGCATTTGGTGGATAAAATCAGAAGGGTTAACGGGAGCTGGATCATGAAGGCCATTTTATGCCACATGTGGGGTGCTATTTGTAATGCTTTTTGTGTGTTTACCCACTGAATTCTGAAACAACCGTCTGAGGTGATACAGTGGTTATCCAATTTTTGCAGATATGTGTCCTGAGGCATGGAAAGATTGAGTGGTTTTTCAAAGTCATATACTCTGGGATATTCCTTAACTTCACCAAGCATCCAAAACCTGGAAGTTAGTAGAGTCTAGAAGAAATGCCAGTTCAGAGTTGGTAGTAGAGCTGTAATACATTGTGCATCTGATGCTAACAATGTTAGTTCATTAGTCTTAACACGCTTCTCCAGTATTTTCTTCTTGAAATTATTAAGAGTAATAATACAAGTGATAACGATTACAAGTTATTGTTTATTCCTATCTTGGCACACCTGCTGTCTTCCATCATATCCAATTTGACAAGGGCTTTATTATTATTTTCTGACTAGTTACTTCTCCTCTTTCCACAAATTTGAATTTAAAGTCTCTTTATTAGCTTAGCAAACCTTCTGCCAAGGCGTGATTTATGTGAGATGCCCTTGTGACCCTTTCCAGCAGTTCACAGCTCAGAAAAAAACCTCCATCCTTTAACACCATTCCTGGAACTGACTGTTCACATCTCATACGCTCATTTTCATCATGTAATTATCGCCTTCAGGTTGGACACAGTTTGAATATGTTACCTGTTCACCTGTGTCACTGAAGTTTTTGGTTTCATAACCTATCACTTGTAGGTTTCTACTGAGTGAGTTGCAAAGGGTAGTGTGTGTGGCATGGGTTCAGGAAGATGGTGCACCACTTGAAGAGCCACAGAGGATTTACGTTGGGTCATCTTTACTCCCTGTCTGGGGGATAATGGGGGATCTATGCACTTGACAACGCATCCTCTTGTCAGAGGATGTTGTGCAGAATGAAATGTTTCTCCGTCTGCAGGGCTAGAGTCCTCCCCCACCCACTTTGGGCAAAGTCTTACCTCTTTTGAGTAGCTTTCTTGGTGTAGCTTTTTCTTCTGTGTTACGGTCTCCGTTTACAGCCCTCCATTTGGGACTTGATTCTATGCTACCCATTTTCTTGCTCCATACCCAGTCTCGTTCTTTGTGGTGTTGTTTCTGGCCAGGGATTATTCATTTTCCTTAATAAGCTGGTAGAGATATATTCCTCAAGATCTTTCACATTCTTTCCTAGTAAGGAGTTTGACTGTAAGCTGCAATAAGATAATCGGGGGGCCATACATCTAGCAAGGGCATGCCTGAAATGGCATTTATTATAGACTCTGCTAACGTCTAGATTTTGGATGCTTATTGAAGTTAAATAATATCCCAGAATGCAAACTGCTATCATCCTGAGGCTTGAACCATGACTGGCTGGACTCCAGAGACACAGTTCTTGGTTACTGTGTTCTGCTGCCTCTCCCAGTTCTTAACATTAAGGACTAGTGGTTTTGCTGGTTTTGTTTGATAAGCACTTATTGAGCACCATTTATTGAGTAATCTTTACCAGCTGCCATGGAAGATCCTTGGCATATATAAATCTCTGCCTTCAAGGGGCCTCACTCTTCGGTGGAGTGACTCAAAGATGGATGTGAATGGCAGTGGCTCTGGCTGTTGACTTATTTCAAATATTCTTGGCACACATAGCCACAGATTAAAGTGAAATAGAGGATTTCCATTATAAAATTAAGATGATAGATATAGAGAAACCATCTGAAATAACTTTTACAATTTAAATGAATATTGAACATTAACAGTAAACATGATTAAAACATTTAATTTGAAAATGTGCAGTGTCGGAATTATAATTCCTTAAATTACAGTTAAGGCACAGAAGAAAGCAGGTGTTGAGACATCAATGTTTATAAATAAGGGCCTTTAAAACAGTCTAAGTCATTTCTAAGAAATGGAAATAATTTTTTTTCATATTATTTAACATATAGTCAAAGAATACATTCTCAAATATGTCTAAACTAAAATAAAATCATAGACATGTACAACTGAATGAATTACTTTACTATTCACTTATGTCTAGATGTTCTATTCTTAGGTTCGAATGGGAACATTTCTCTTCATAAGTAATTTATTTCGATAGCATGAATGCAGTCTATGAAAAAGATGTATTGTAGGGTTTGCACAGAGCCCAGAATCTTTCCAGAATGTACTGAGGAGCTTTGGAGAAAGGCTGGAAAAGTCTAAAGATTTGTGGATGAAACTCAAAAAAGGAAGGGCTTAATCTGTGCTTTTGCAGGAAGAAAAACACCAAAACAACCAAAATCATACTAGAAGGAGTAAAGAGTTTTCTGCTGTGTTTGAGGTCGAAAAACTTAGTCATGTGTCTTGATAATGGTCTGGACTTAAAACTGTCTTGGAGATGGAAAGAACAAATCTGACTTAATAGAAATTCAGCAGTGTGATTTTATCTTACCAACAAAAAGAAACAAAATGAGATTTAGTTGTTTAGTGGAATTGAGTGATGTGGGGAAAATTAGGAGTATGTATAAGATACAATATGAGATGTTAACATACTCCAAGAAAACACAATAATAACAGAAGTAAAAGTAAAAGAAAACATTTCTGCAAGTTGAAGGCATGATCTAATTTTTCTTTCTTTTAAATTTCTGGCTTCTTTGAAAGAAGTGTTAACCAGTTTGCTTCTTTGTGCTGTGCGGAACAAGGAATATGCTAAGGATAAGAGACTGGGGAAAGACCCCTGTGCAAACCCAGGCTAGTGTTCAAGGACCCCACACTAATGCTCTTTTGCCTGAAGCCTAACCTTTGCCAAAGAATGTCAGTGGTGCAAGTAGACTGGGTGGGAGAGAAGACCTAGGGAAATGACAAGGGATTCAGTCCTGATTGCCAATGGACTGTGCCTAAAGCTGCCCATTAAGCCCAAGGGATTTCCTGCAAAGTGTCTGCCAGTGGAATGCAGAGCTTCTGAAAGGAACCTGAAAGTACAGCTGGAGTGAATGCTGCCTGAGTTGTGGCTGCCAGCCGGCAGCCTGCCTCATGCTGTGTCCTTCTGCAGAGCAGCCATCTGCTGCAGCATTAATGAATGTATCTCTCTCATTTTGTTTTGTTTTGTTTTTTTGACAGAACAATAGCTTCCATGGTGTGATCTGCATTCCGATGGATTGAGTCCTTTGCTCACATTTGTGTGTGTGTGTGTGTGTAGGGCTGGGGAGGAGGAGACAGTGTAAGTCTGAGACCTCTCAGGTGGGGCCTTGGATATTGTCAAGAAGGTTAAACTTTTAAGTTTGTTTTTAATTAGAATGTGCAATCAATTTTTCCTTTGGAGACCTGTACCATGGGGGCTGCTTCTCTTTCCTCTACATTTTGCGTGTCTGTTGGCCCCTTTTCCATAGACTGAATGCTAAAGGCTGGATTTGCTTCTTTCAGGAAATGATGTTGAAGTATAGTTCTGTTGGAATAAAATATTTAAGAGGATTTTTCTTTTTCTTAAATCACCTGACATTAACTTGGCTTGATTAATCTCTTCTTGTTCCTCTTGCCTTGGCTGGTGTCTATAAATCCATTTGGCTGCCTTTGAAGCAGTAGCAAGAAGAACCCTCTGTAGCAACTGTCAATATCTCTTTTCCCTGTGGTGTACATCAAACTCGAGACTGGAGACAGGTTCTTCTTAATTACAAAGGGGAGAAAGAAACACCTCCAAAGACAAATGAAAAACTTTACCAAGAGAGGATTGATTCGGTCTTCGGTCTAATCATCCTTAGAAACAGAGAAAATCCTATTTTGCCTGTCAATAATAGCCCTGTGGTTATAATCTTTAGCCTACCAGAACTAAAGAAGCAGCTAATTTGGGGAAAAACTTTTGAAGATTGGTTATTGGACTCAATGAGGTCATCTAGTTTCTGGTTTTCAACCAAAAATTATTTCAAACAAAATATTACCTAGAACCTTCACCTACAAACCAGATACAATTGTAACTGCTCTGGTTGAAGCAGAGAGAAGTGAGAGAAGTGAGCAGGAAGTGGGTACTAGCCCATATTCATGGGCTCCACTAGGCAGTTTGGAAAGATACTCATTGAGGTTATTTCTTTTTCTTGACCCTGATGGTAGAGAGTAGTTGTTGTTGTTCATTTTTATTCTGCCTTTTAACTGTTTGCATAAATGTTATTTTATATCCTTCACTGGTATCCTTTTCTCTCATCATTTTGGGCTACATTTGGCAGATAATGTGAGAGCTAAAATCTCTTCCATTCTAAAATTCAAAGGCAAAATACCTTTACTTTCTTGTGGTTATATGTTGACATTTTCTTACACAGTTGTCACATGACAACCTTATTATTTGCTTTCTTTTTATTGAATTTTTTTCTAAACATGTATTTGTATACACATAATCGACATGTATTTATATACATGTACATATACATAAGACACATATTTGTGTAACTCTTCCATAGCTCTTTCTGAGAGACACATATATCCAGTGGTAGACAGTAATATGGAGAGTCTTAAAACTCCTATTTAGAAATCCACTTACCAAACCCCGAAAAAAACATTTTTATAGACCACTTACCTGTCCAGAAGTATGAGCAAAGCCTCACCAAGTATAAAAGTTGTTGTTTTCCATTTGTGGGGACCAGAACAGTAGGCCAAGGAAGCAGACATTTGTAGTTACATTTGTATTTGTCTTATATGTGAATGTTCCAGACTCCCCAAGTGGTTCTGGACCCCTGGCAATCTGGGAGTACAGGGAGATTCACATCTCCAAGTAGGCCCTATATGAAGGTGTCTAAGTAGGTGGGTAACCTGCCATTGTCATAATGGGGCACAAAGCACATAATTTATTGTTAAAACTGGGGTCATTTTGAGAGTGAAAGAAAGGGAACATGAATGGGATCCTGAAACAACAAGCTATCAACCAGGGCATGTGGTCAATCGCCTTGTAATTTTTGCTATCTCCTAGGGTCCTGTGGATGAAGAGAATCTTCAACCCTATAGATTTCAAAGTATAGCCTTAGGTTGTATGAGCAATTATGAAGAAAACCTCAACAACTCCAGAAAAGGAAAGCAGTCTTATTTTTGTTAAAGCAAACTGATGCTTTATAGCAATCTTAACAGGTTACAGTGGCTTCATCTTGATCATGGATTATGAAAGCAGTGCAGTGAGAGAGCCAGTTGAACAACCATCAGTGTAATGAACATGGTGAATATGGTGACCAAGAAGACAAGAGTTTTTCTTTTTTCTTTTTCTTTATTTTTTTTTTGAGACAGAGTTTCGCTCTTGTTGCCCAGGCTGGAAAGCAATGGCATGACCTCGGCTCACTGCAACACCCACCTCCTGGGTTCAAGGGATTCTACTGCCTCAGCCTCCTGAGTAGCTGGGATTACAGGCACCCACCACCACGCCCGGCTAATGTTTTGTATTTTTAATAGAGATGGGGTTTCATCATTTTGGTCAGGCCAGGCTTGAACTCCTGACATCAGGTGATCCACCCGTCTCGGTCTCCCAAAGTGCTGAGATTACAGGCGTGAGCCACTGCACCCAGCCATTTTTTTCTTTTTAAAGAGTCACTGAGATAATGCTGCTTAATCTAGATCTACAGAATTAAAATATCATAAGTTAAGCAGTAGGGCTGGCAGGTGGAAATTATTCTTCCCACTGGATATTTGTTCTACTGCATCCTAACATCTGAGTATGTGGGAATCCGTAGACTCAAAACTTCTATGTGAAGGCTCATGATCCAGACTTTGTGTTCAGATGGTCTGATGGTGCCTAATCACAGGCTAAATCTGCAGGAAATACAGTGGTGACCCCAAGATTTTCTTACTCATTGACTGTTACATGCTCAGTATAAAATTTGGAATGTTAGGCATATTCTCTTGTAATTCTTTGAAAATATTAAATATTACCTCATCTATAATTTATTTTGAACTCCAGTTAGCCTTAATGTTAAATTAAACTTCACCATCTATTCCTAGACTATTCCAAGTACCTGGGAGCTAATACTTCATATAAAAATGTACCATGGATAAGTTCTTTTTTATAGTTAATACATTTTTTAGCATTAAATTGACTAACATTTGTACATGACGTTTATGCAACTTCATCTATTATGGATTACTTTGGCTATTTTATATTTCAGGACTCATAACTCTTGATTTTCTAAGAGATTTTTAAATTGCTACTGCCAGAAGAAGTACCTTTTAGGAATTACAAGCAAAAATAAATACTTAAACTGCATTTTTAATACTTATTTACTCCACAAATTATGGAGATTCTGTTTCCAAAGCTAAACTTGGAACCTGTTGTTCAATGCGTGGTCTGACAAGTGGTCTTGAGAAATGGATTCCTGTTTGGAATCAAGACTGTCTAGCCTGTGTTTACTACACTCAGAGAGGCTGACACAGTGCTTTGCATAAGCTAGAAGAAACTTGCTGGATTGCAGGATTGTTTTGTGTCTGGCTTCAAGTTCTTTATTGCTTCTTTGGGTCTTGAAAGGACACCTGATGCTCCATGGTCAACAATTACAGACAAGATTTCCAATGCTGTTCTAAGAACTTTCTCCATCTCACCACTTCACCAGAGACCTAGGGTGGAGAAAATAAGTTAGAATAATCAGGAACTGGAAAGGGTAAGAGAAAAATGGGGATTGTGTTAGGATTCAAGCCCAGTGTGATCTTGCCTTAGTCTGGTGTTAGCCACTTTTTCTCATGTGTGCCTGTGCTGACTCAGTTACTACCCATGTTACCCTGCTCAATTAAAATTTTTGTACCTGAACTCAAGTGCAAGCACAAGCACTGCCTGAGGGTAGTCTAATGTAATAAAAAGTGGAAGTGAAAACATAGCACTAAAGATGGAAGAGCACATGTACAGGCATTTTATAACTGGAAGTTCATCTACCAATGCCACAATAATCATTAAGAGAAACAGCATGAGGGATCAATATCGTGCTGGCTTAAACCAGCTAGCTGTGCTCTGGCTCATGGGGATGGCAATGTTTTGTCACTTGGGAGAGTATGAGTTGCTTTATAGGAAGATTAAAAACCTCCAACCAGAGCTGAATGTAGTCCCTGCTTCCAGGCCCACTATTACATGTCTTTTCTGCAGTTGTATTGGATACCCCAGGTTAGTGCACAAATACCTGTCTTTCAGTTCACAAACAGGTATTGGCTTAGGAGTGGGGCAGGGTGTCTTCCTACCGCACAGAATGGAGCACCTCAAGCTCTTTGTCTCTAGCAATCACTGCCTTCTGGACAGTGGACATTGGGCTTTCCCAGAAGGTGAGCAAGCCCTGATTCTTTTGCCTTGCCCAGCTGGAGAGAACATATAAAGGGCAATGCAGAGCAATGGTGCTGTCTTTTGATGTGCTGTTGAACTGCCTTTTCCAGGGAGGAATCTGCCCCTTGCATTGTGGATGTGAAACTGTGATTAAACCTTCAATGAGTGCTCCTTTACTAGGCAACGCGGGGACAGTGCCTGGAATCTAGTCAGTTCATTGATAAAACTCGAGATTGAAAGCATGACTGTTCCTTTGTGTAAGTGCATCCAGGCCTCATTAACGGGCCACTGCCCAACTCTGCCATCTGATTCAGCCGCTGACTAATCGGAGACATTGCAGAGGCCATTTTAAAGTGCCTACAAGGGAAGCTTTTAATCTCTCATTGGAAAATTTCAGGACTCGCCAAATGTCACTAAGGCCCCTGTTGGTAGGTTAGGATTTCAGCAGAGGCTGTGGACAGTTAATATTTAGGCAGATCTCCAGGTGGGCAGGGAAACCCCATCCTTCTTAGTGCACATATTTCCAGTATTTTCTTCAAGCAGCTATCTAACTTCAAAGCCAGGCATTTGTCGTAACTCTTACCATCAAAATGAAAGCTGAAAAAGGAGAGAAGATGAATGAGGACATCTATTTCTTCCACTTTTGTCCATGGAGCAATATTCTAAGCCTGCAGTGATGACTTCCTTCTTGGCCCTGGGAGGGTGCTTTTTCTTTAGCCATGTGCTTGGTGGGCATCTCTCCTCCTGACTCGGGTATCCTGAGTGATTTATGACTCTGCCTGTGCATCCAGCATGTCCTTATTTTTTCTTCCATCTTCCTCAGATATATTTCTGGGTAAAACAAACATTTATCAAAAGAAAGAATGACCCCAGTCACCCACGTGAATATTTTAATATTTATTGATTCTAATTTTTTTGGGTCACTCTTCATCTCTTCTAGAAATACCTTTGTCATATTCAGTTTTCAGAGGTTAATGAGCCTCAAACTACAACACTGGAGCACTGTGCTTTAGAAAGCCACAAGAGTTAAAGAAAAGAAAAAAGAGCATCAAAATGTAAAGCATTGTAATGATACTGAATATGTATAAGAATTTTCAAAATAGTTTCTACCAAGCATCCAAAAAGCTTGAATTTTAGATGTGAGCTTGATAGACATATCTGAAAAACAGTTTTGTCATACAGTCCACTGTTCCTTTGGACTATTTATTGAGAAATCTGAAAGATTTACATAGGGTTATATAAAGTTGTGAGTTCTTGGTACTGGCTGTTAAGATATAGATAGTTATGTGCCACATAATGACATTTTGGTCAATGAAAGACTGCATATATGATGGTCCCATAAGATTATAATGAAGCTGAAAAATTTCTATCCCCTAGTGATATAGCCATTGTAATATTGTAGCACAATCTACTACTCATGTGTTTGTGGTGATGCTTGTGTAAACAAACCTGCTGTGTTGCCAGTTGCATAAAAGTATAGCACATACAATTATGTACACTACATAATACTTAATAATAAGTGAACAAGTTACTGGTTTATGCATTTACCTTACTATGCTTTCTATTGTTATTTTAGAGTGTACTCCTACTTATAAAAAAAAAAGTTAACTGTAAAATGGCCCCAGGCAGGTCCTTCAGGAGGTATTCCAAAAGAAGGCATTGTTATCATAGGAGATGACAGCTCCATGAGTGTTATTGCCTCTGAAGACCTTCCAGTGGAACAAGATGTGGAGTGGAAGACAGTGATATTGATTATCCTGACCCTGTGTAGACCTAGGCTAATGTGTGTATTTGTGTATTAGTTTTTAACAAAAGTTTAAAAGTAAAAAATAAAATAAAAAATTTAAAGAATAGGAAAAGTGTATAGAATAAGGATACAAATGCAAATATTTTGCATAGCTGCACAATGTGTTTGTGTTTTAAACTGTTATCACAAAAGAGTCAAAAAGTTAAAAAAATTAAAAGTAAAAAAGATATAATAAGCTAATGTCCATTTGTTATTGAAGAAAGGAGAATTTTAATATTAAATTTAGTGTAGCCTAAATGAATCATGCTTATGGTCTACAGCGGTGCATAGTGATACCCTAGACCTTCACATTCATCAACCACTCACTCACTGACTCACCCAGAGAAACTTCAGTCCTCCAAGTTCCATTCATGGTAGGTTCCCTATACAAATGTACCATTTTTTGTGTTTTATACAGTATTTTTACTGTACCATTTCTATATTTAGATGTGTTTAGATACACAATTACTTACCACTGTGTTATGATTGCCTACAATATTCAGTATAGTAACATGGTATACGGGTGTGTAGCCTAGGAGCAATAGGCCATGCCATAGAGCCTAGGTGTGCAGTAAGCTATGCCATCTAGGTTTATGTAAGTACATCCTATGATGTTTGCACAAAAAGGAAATTGCCCAGTGATATATTTCCCAGAGTGTTTCCTCATGGTTAAGCTACACATGGCTATATACTTCTTTATATGTTTAAAAAGTAACAGTTTTACATATCACTTTGTTGACAATTCCTAGTTAGTCACAGAGTGTTTCAGTGAAAGACTATAGTAAAATACTCATTCATTTGGTAGAACTTTGCATTTTGAGAATATCTAATCCCTAATATGTTGTTACCATAACTGTGGAATTCCTATTTTGGAGATAAAGTTTAGTGAACTAAGAGCATGGACTTCAGAGGCAGACTGGTTGGTTTAGATTCCAACTTCCACTTGCTTGTTGCAGGATCCTGGGTGAATCACTTAAGCTCTCCCTGCATCAATTTCTTCATGCATAAAATGAGGATATTCATAGGGCTCTTATGAGATCTATCAAGCTGATCTAAATCATGCATGTTCCCTTGAGCAGTGTGACACGTGGGAAGACTACACGAGTGTCCATTATTTCCTAACACTGTAAGTCCCTTAAATGGGTACAGTAATGCACTCTGAGCAGGATGGGGAACTGCAAGAAGAGGAGACTGAGACAGCCTCCTAGTTCTCTTGTTAGGACTGTGTTTGGGAATTGAGTGCCCTCCTTTTTTAAGCACATTGTACTAAACTCTGTCCTCCAGGTCCAGGACTTACAAGTGAGACTTCCATGTTACAAGGGCCTTTTGACATTTCAGTAGCGAAACCTCTGTCTGTAGGGCCAGAGGCAAAGTTCCCCAGTGCTCAGCGTGTTGTATCTGAGGGGAAGAACACAATTCTTGCATCCAGAAATAGACATGTCTTGCCATACCTGAGATGTAGGAAAATTAAATAAAATGTATTTGTACATAAATACATAGATATAAAGGTAGGATTCACTAAAGACACCTTTTGGATGAATAATGTGTGGATTAAGAAAAGGAAAGCACAATGGCATTTGAAATTCCTCCCCTCCATGTACAGTTGAGGAGCAGTCGGCTGAACCAAGAAGTTTCGATGTATAATACCTGACATATATAAATGCATAAAGAATGCTACTTATAAATTAAAATGATTACTTTTGATCCCCTACTATGTGATAAACAATTTCACATACTTTCTCAATTAATATTCTCCATAGATATATGAATTATATGTTATCATTTTTGTTTTTAGAGGAAAACTAAAGTCATGAGAGATTTATTTGAGTTTATAAACAGCTAATAAGTGACAAGGCAGCATTCAAATCCAGGAATTTCTGACTCTGAATCCACACACTTTCCAGTATCATCGTACTCTTTCAAGGATAATTTAGTTCAGTCCAGTGGAAAATTACTAAGCCCCTATTGATTGCAAGGCATTGAAGAGGGTGCTAGGGTTACAAAACAAACCAGACTGCCATGCTCCCTGCCTTCAAGGATCTGATAGTCTAGAGGGGTTGACAAATATTAGACAGTATCTATGTTTGCTTCTTTCTTTCTGTGCATTCCTAGATGTGTGTATTCAGAACACAGTGCCTTACCAACTGTCTAAACTGTATAGTTTAAACTGTATGGTTTAGACAGTTGGTAACGGCACTGTGTTCCCTTGAAGATAGTATCTTTAAATGTACTTGTTTGTACAGAAATATGCACATCTCACATTCTTAACCCCATTACCTAACATTGCCACCTGACAAGGCAGTTTACGGACTAGACTATGTACATTATAGGCTCATCATTGATTTGGTTTCTCTCAAGAATCAGGGGGAGGATTATAATTTAGCAAGTTAGTATGTATTTCATTTTAAAATAAAACATCTTACTATATCAGCTTTCTTACTTCCAACACTGCAACTAAGGCTGGGTAGATTTATCCTGATATTGTAGAGCTCATGTAGAAAGGGGGAAGAGGGAAAGAAAAGCGATTTATCTGGTATATCCCCTCAAAAGTGGGTACAGTATGAATGAAGTGTATTCTCTGCAGAAGGAAAAGTCGTGTGTCAAGTGATGCTTGATAGAGAAAGAACAAATTAATAGTATAGGCATGGGAGTGACAAAAGTCAGGTGACCAGAGAAACAGGGAGAGAATGAGGGGTGATGGGATGTTTCAGAGCTTATTTTAGGAAAGATTGCACTGTTGGTTTCTTACGTCTACATAGTTATATGAAACTTGCATTCCTTCATTGGCTGGGCTCTTTCCACCTAGGAACTTATAAGAGCTTAGGAGGAGAAAGACGTGCCATATGATACCCTGCTCTGAGTCACTTGTCTTTGACTAGCTTGGCACTACTTAACATAGTATTAACGATATCTCCTTCAGATCTGTATGCAAAAAAATAAAAAAAATGGAATGGGAATCAAAAGGAGAATCAGAATGTGTTACATTTATCTTAAGTGAATCACACATTCCCTTTAGGTCTGGCCCCTTTCTTTTTTTCTATCCTCAGTACTTGGGCAGTTGCTCATTTATAATGGGAACCTCTATAATGAACTCCATGGAACACTTGGAAATGAGACAGCTGAATCGCCATGAATGGATAACTAAAGAATCTCTAGCAGATTCAGCTATTCTGACAACATTTTTATTCTGCTTTATCACTGAAACTATTCAGAAAGCTAGAACGACTGCAGGCAGGACACCAAGACCTCTGGTCATCTCTACAGGATGAGAACATTTAGTAAAACCAAATGGAAAACTTGTGAGCTCTTCCTTCCCAGCTGACGCTCAGGCAGTCTGGACAAAGGACTGATTAATAGAAGAGAGCTCAGCCTGAAGCTCTGGAGTTGTTTGGTCGGGTCTAGAAGGGAACTGATTTCCAGGACCTTTCAATCCTGTGTCTGTCTTCCTATTCCTCCACTCCTCCTCTTAGTTGCCTTTTGTGCTCAGTTACCATAAAGCACAGATATACAGTGTTTCTTTAAGGACCTGTCATTTTTTAAATTCTACTATCAGTTTCTTTAATCTGGATATTAGTCTGTTCTGAAGTCTCACATTAGGTATACAATCCAACATATACAAATGTAATCTTTCCCAATAATCCACTGTGAAAGGAGAGATGTATTTCTAGGGTTGAACATACTATGTATGACATATTTCATTTTCTGTGATTCTGATTCAATGCAACTCAATCAGTAGCTCTTCCTATATTTATGTCCAGCTTGTGATACCTAGTCTTAACAGTTTATACACAAATATATGTGGAGAAAAGTCTTGGCCAGAGGAAGACAGTGGTAAGTTATTTCAGAACTCAGTTTATGCATAGAATAAATACCCATAGTAATTGTTATTCATGTGTGTGAGGACCTGCGTCTGATGCTACTATTGAAGATGCTATGTAGTTATGTTTTTAACATTTAGATGTTTAATAACTCTTGTATTATGGACTGGATCACTTGGTTTCCATTTAAAGGTCTGAGTCCTCAATGTATAACATTGCTTTAGAATTCAGGATCAATCCATTGCCACACACAAGAGGTGAGATGAGCAGAGAACTGCCTTTCCCATCCTATCTATCAGCCTCCCTTCTTCAGTACTGCGTGTAGATGAGGAAGCAGCACAGCTCATGAAATTAGTTCCCCAGTATTTTAATACAAAAAAAAAAAAAACCCAAAACTTGAGGTGTGTTGTTTTGCAAGGCAGTGAGAATTGTTTTTTCCCTTTACTTATTAAAACTTCCCATTGTTTCGGTAGCTGTTTCAGCATGTTTACATTTTGAAATGACCCCTCCTTGCTTTTAAAATGAAAGTCCTTGAACACCACCACACACACAAACACACAAAAGATTTTAAGATTCAGTCTTCTTTGATGTAAAACCGTGGGGTCTTGTATAATCATCTGCTCACCCAGAGAGCAGATGCTGCTCTCTTTCTTGGCAAACAAAGCTTGGATGAAAAGGGCAACAATGCAGGGAAGATGTGAACGCCCACCACTCCTCTCCTACTGACAGGCACTGGACTCCCCTGGAGAGCCTGTCAGCTCCCGTCAGCTGCAAGACTTAGCATACTCCCTGAGAAGAAAGTGTCTTCGTTGTGTAATTGCTGGAGAAGAAATACTGAAAAATGCAGAAACATAAGACTTGATCAGCTAGGCACTCTTTAATTGTAATTTTGTTGCTCTGCCCACTTGCATAGTGCTAGAAACTCTGCTACATGTGTGAAGGGGACAGTGTGTTAGAGCTTGTGCTAGGGGACCTGAGACATCTGGGCTTGGAGCCTTGTTCCACCACTTCCTACCTCTGTGATCTGACCACACATCTTAAACTCTCAGAGCTCCAGTTTACTTATGCCGTGGTGTGTTCGTAAACCCACTGGAGGAGGAAGAGAGGAGAGGAGGGGAAAGGAAGGAAGCCAGGACCTGGAATTGTAACACTTGCCAATTCCCATGATTTATCTACTTCCAATATGGCAACTTCAAAATACCTAAGGTTGTGGCTGCAAAACTCTGGAATATTTAATAGTAGGCTCATTAAGTGGCCCAAGTACATCATTGCTGATCTATAAAATGACCATGCTAGAATTTACCACGTAGGATTGTGGTAAGGATTACTGAGACAACATATGCAAAGTTGTCAGCACCTTAAGTTTTGGTGTAAATAGTAAATACTTAGTGATCAGTTACTATATTTATTGTTTTGTTTTTTTTGTTTGTTTGTTTGGCTGCATATCACTTTTAGGGAGGCTTTGTGCCAGTGATTCTAACTCTGGCTTCAGAGTATCACACATCACATACGCACAAAAAGGTTACGTATGCACACTCTAAGGGTAAAACTAATTTTTATTTTAATTTTAAAGTAATCATTGTGTGCTACACGATAATATTAGAGGGGAAAAGGGATTTTTTAAAATGTGAAAGTAAACATTTCCAAGAAGCTGTTAATTGATGCTTTTAAACTCCTAAAGTCTTTCTAGACAATTGTCCCCCCTAAATTCTTGAAGATTTTCACCAAATCATGAGCACTTTATGTATTTTTAGTGACGGATTCTGTACTCTCCTTTCACTGGGGAACCTTGTTAAGGAGGTTTTTTGATGACTCTCACTTTGGTTGGGTATAAACATGATTGTTTTTGCTTGTTTGCCCACCACTTTCATTTTTTAAAATTAAATGAAGTAAGTTCTGGGATACATGTGCAGGACGTGCAGGTTTGTTACATAGGTAAACATGCGCCATGGTGGTTTGCTGTACCTATCAAGTCATTACCTAGGTATTAAGCCCCACATGCATTAAGTATTTATCCTGATCCTCTTCCTTCCCCCTGTACCCCCGACAGGTTCCAGTGTGTGCTGTTCCATGTCCCGCCCTGCATCCATGTGTTCTCATTGTTCAGCTCCCACTTACAAGTGAGAACATGCAGTGTTTGGTTTTCTGTTCTTGTGTTAGTTTGCTGAGGATAATGGCTTCCAGCTCCATCCACGCCCCTGCAAAGGACATGATCTTATTCCTTTTTATGGCCACATAGTATTCCATAGTGTATATGTACCATATTTTTTTTATCCAGTCTATCATTGATGTTGCCCACCACTTTCAACTGTGCTTTCTCATGTTCTTTTTGCCCAGCCTTCACAACATATTGGTAACATCCCTAACCTTTCTGGTTACTTTGACTTATTAAAAATTTAGCCAGTCCTGTTTAAATTTTTACTCTCACATGCAATTTAAAACCTCCTCCCTTCTGTAATGCAGACTCCACTAAGTGACCTAAGTAGCTTGGAGGTGGGACCTAAACTACTATTTGTACACTGTTCTTTCCTGTGTTTTTCTAGGCAGTCTCCTCCATTATTGGCTGCAAGAAGGACGTGGGAAGACAGGGTGATGTTTCATCATGTAACTGAGTGAGGCCTAGGGCTCTCCTTTTGCTGTTTCTTTGACTCATAGTGACTAGTCACCGGAAGAGGTGTTGCCTCTACTGTAGAGCAGAGAGCACTCTGGAGGACCCTGAGGGCTTCCTAACTCCCCTTTCCTCTGGTGTGAAGCTTTAGGCTCTGGCTTGATCAGCATCCTCCCACTTAGCTCAAGCCACTGTTACAGAAACACCAGGGATTTGGTCTAGGTCCTGCTGCTCACCACACAGAAAGCCAATCACTGAGACAACAAGTATTGCCAGGGAAGAAGGCTTTAATCCAGGGCTGCAGCAGAGAAGACGGGAGGTCAGTCTCAAATTCATTTCTCTGACTGACTAAAATTAGGGGTTCGTATAGCAGGGAATAAATGTAACTACATGCAGGAAAACAGAAATAAGGGAGGGATAAGGAAGGGGAGTTGGCCAACAGGAAGGAGATGGTCATAATGAGTGAGGAGTCTGACATTTCATTGTCCAGATCTGGTGATCTGATAAGTTTCAGTTCCTTGATAGGATGTGGGAGGACTGATAGTTGATTTTCTAAGAAAGGAACTCAGATAAGACAAATATAATTTTCCTGAGTTTCAGGACTAGGAGGGTGGATTTCTATGTTTATTCAAAATACCCGTAAGCATCAGTTATATGCAACAGTTGGGTCAGTTTCCACCACACTACTTACCCTACAACCTCTGTGGTGGTGCCAGCAACATGCCACAAGTCCAGTGGCCTCCAGGAAAGGACATGCAAGTCATAGACAGTTCACAAATCCTTGCCTCCAACCAAGTGGTAGGAGCAAACATTGAGCTACAGGTAAGCCTTTTATCAGGCCTACTATCTCTCTTCAGTTCTTATGAACCCTGCTTAGACTGCAGAAACAGGTGAGGCTGCTGCCAAAGCAGAAGTTTTCCTTCTTGCATTTACCCCAGTCTTTTGGAACGAATGTCCTGGAGACCCTCTCCATTTTATTAGGGAGGAAGAGCACCCATCCTACCTCCCTGAAAGGGTTCTGGACCATGAGGCTGATTCCCCCACAGAGCCGAGGACTCTCATTATTCCCACCCCACAGCTGGGGTGGTAGATGGTGGGTGTATGTGTTTGCTCTGGCTGACATAATGTGCCACAGACTGGGTGGCTTGAACAATAGAAATTTATTTTCTCACAGTTCTGGTGTCGGCAGGATTGGTTTCTTCTGAGGCCTCTCTCCTTGACTTGTTGATGACCATCTTCTCTCTGTGTCTTCACATGGTCTTGCCTCTGTTTCCTGTGTCCAAATTTCCTCTTCTTGTAAAGCCATCAGTCATAATGGATTATAGCCACTCTAAAGACCTCATTTCCACTCCATTACATCTTTAAATTCCCCATCCCCAAATACAGTCACATTCTGAGGTATTGAGAGTTAGGACTTCAACGTATGAATTGTAGGGGGACACAGTTCAGCACATCACAAGAGCGTAGGGTTGTTTCCTGGCCCCAGGTGTCACTAATGCTTCCCTTTAGAAACGTTGATATTTTTGGTTTGTTTCAGCTTTGGGCCTTATCCTCCAATTTTACGAAGACAGAAATAGCCCACTCAATCTTCCATTCACTGGAAATATAAGTAGCTAATGCTGAATATTTTTGAGACCTATACTTTCTATAGTACTTTGATACTTTGCTATATCATCCAAATAGTTGAAAGTATGAAACACACAAAACAGAAAATTCTTAGAGCACACAGCAAAAGGAGCTGAAAAGAATGAAAGCAAAAAATTAACTACAAAGCATGGGAAACAACGGGAAGAATAAAAAATATCATAGGAAAAAATGAAAATATCAAAAATCCATTTTGAAACCATAGAAAAAATTTTTGCTGTATTTCTAAAAAAGGAATAAACAGGATTCTGCCATCAAAACTCCACTGAAGAGAGTGTTTTAAGAATTTAAGTAATCACCAAAAAGGTACTAATGTTGCCTATCAGTAACAAAGACGTTGGTAGATTATTCCCACTGACACATCCTCTTATGGTTTAACTAATGCCTTGATCTTTATGGGGTTTCTTAACACTTCACGATAATGTTTGTTCAACTTGACAGATTGAACAAATCAACACATTGTGACCCTGTTTACTCTTGTTTCCAAAGTGAAGGCTTTTTGGCGATTTCTGAGGGCTAAGAACCACTAATGTCCATTTAAATAAATAAGCCATTGAGAGCAAAAGGATCAAACAGTCTTATGTGATGAGTGAGTTAATGAAAGTTAACTTAATTATTCTGCTCCTTGGTAGACACAGCTACCCAAAAAGGGTGAGTTACCCAAAGGAGATGCCAAGAAAAGAGCTAAGAGTAACTTGGGGGAGCCATTTCAATCCAATATGAGCATAATACAGAAACAAATATTTTTCTTTGTTTCAGAAACTCTCTTGTTTGTAATTCTTCAAATTCTCAGTTATAGGGAGAAATAGAGAGATGGATATATATATATGAGCTTAATGAAATATTGCAAAGAATGAAGATGTTAATATTTTCCCAGAACACTGTTTTATTTTATTTCTAAAATAAATGACAGAGAGATTAATAGCATAAGTTCTGGTAATCATTTCATAATCAGGTATTTATGTGAATTGTATTTGACTTCTATACTCTAGTAGAACTTTCTTGTTTGCTTAAATTACTGTAGAAATGCATTCATGCATGTGTTTCAGACAGTACCATTCACTTTTTTATCCTCCTTCTAGACGATATTCCTATTTTTTAAGGAAAATAAGAACCTTATCTTAATTTGTAAAAATAACAAACCTTGCCAGATTAACTGATTTTGTGGACTTTCTCACTGAGAACAGCTTTCCATATTAGGGCTTTCCTAACAGTGTATTTTATTTGTTTATTGTTTGGTAAGAAGTTATATTATTTGATAGTATCAGGAATTGTACCATTTTAGGGAAATTCAAATGCAGGATGATTAATCATTAAGACTTCTTTTGGATGTTGAAGAGCAGTAGGGAGGGATTGAAAATAAATCGAAGAGAGGTAAAACCTTGCTTCAAAGAAGGCTTGGGGAGTGCCAAAACTCTACCAATATTTAGTTGCAACTATTTTTATACAAATTGTGCATTAAAGTCACAAGTGAGGTAGATTTTGTTAATTTTTATACATCCAGTGAGATTTGGATTGACAGTTGTATACTCAGAAGTGGTTTGGGATATCTAATACTCAATCTTTTGTATGTTTAAAGACTTTTGGAAAATATGGCCCCTAGTCTTCCTGCATCAGAAACATCTATGGTATAAGCCTGCTGTTTCTGGGTCCCTGAGATTCTGATTCAGTGTGGCTATGTCCAAAGACCTGTATTTGCATAGGGGTTTCCAGTTGATTCTGGTGCACATAGAGATTTGAGAACTACTGTTTTGGGAAATAACTCTGCTCACAGGTAATTTATGTTGGAAGCATTGGAGTCTACTTGTCTATAAATCTCTTTTTTCCTTCTGTCTGTTGTATAAGTTCTCCAACTCCTGGTTGTGCTCCAGAGAAGGGTTAGGTGATGATTCTTTTATATGAGTAGCTTATATAGCCTAGAAAATGTTTTCTTGTTGCTTGAAAGTTATTTCATAATTTCAGTACTATATTATCTCCCCCATGTGCCTCTTAGTCTCGGATGGATGTGTTTCAGCTGACAGAAACAAACTGAGAGAGATGGTCCTTTCTGAAGTGAGAAAAAGGAATTTTATTATGAAACATAATAAAACATTTTCACAATAAATTTATCTGTAATATAGTTCAAAATTTTACCAGTAGGCTGAAACAACTTTATGCATCTTTAAACAAAATATATTTTTTATTTGTGTCCATACTTTCCAAAAAAACAAACTTTGATAGGAAGGTGTTATAGAGATCTTATTCAATTTCCAGCAGGACTCCAGTGACATGATTGGTCTTGTAAAAAAGAAAACATTCATTTATTTTTATTTGCTGATTCAAAAACGTAATACATGAACATGGTCTAACTTTTGAAATATAATGAAAACTATAAAACCAAATAAACCCAGGCCAAGGAGGGAGGATCGCTTGAGATCGGGAGTTTGAGACTGACTCGGGCAACATAGTGAGACTTCATCTCTACAAAAAAAATTAAAAAATTAGCTAGGTATGGTGACGTGGGCCTGTGGTTCTAGCTACTCTGGAGGCTGAGGTGAAAGGATCACTTGAGCCCAGGAATTTGAGGGTTCAGTGAGCTATGATCATGCCTCAGCACTCCAGCCTGTGTGACAGAGTGAGACCCTGTCTCTTAAAAAAAAAATCTGCAATTTAATAACCCAAAGAAAACATTTTTTACTTTTGGTGTATGTTTTCTTTTCTAAAATATACATAGCTGTTGTTAATATTTTGTACCTAAATCTGTAGGCAGTCCTGATCATCCCTTTAGGATAAATTCCAGAAGGTATAATTCCTGTAAAAAAAAGATACATTTTTAGGGTTTTTGATACATATTGCCAAGTTGCTTTCCAAAAGAGTTGAACTAATTGGTATTCTAACAGTTGTATGGATAATCAGACTTCATTGGTTCAAATAGATGATTTTTAAAATTTAACTTATAAGGACAACGATGTCTGCTTTTAGGAAGTTCATAAATTTTTAGTGATTTTTTCTGAATTTGGTGACTTTACTCTTTGATACTGAGGTTGTAATCAGTGGATTGAATGGGGGTAGTATAACTGGATGATGTGTTCATCATGCCAGTGACTCTGCCAACTGCAGTGTTTGATGTTGAATACTGTGTTCACAGAGTTCACCTATAATGCTTACTCTTTAACTTACTCGCTTTTTAGGAGCTCTCCTGACTATAGTGATGATAAGAACTACTAACATCCACAGACCACAATGCAGCTGCCAGGTATAGCCTCTTATTCACAACAACGCTTTCTGGGCCTGTCTCCACATTTCAAGGTCAAAACTTGCTTTTAAATTATTTATTTATTTGTTTAGAGACAAGGTCTTGCTCTGTTGCCCGGGCCGGAATGCAGTCATGCTCATTGCAGCCTAGAACTCCTAGGCTGAAGAGACCCTCCTGCCTCATTCTTCCCAGTAGCTGGGAATACAGTCTTGTATCACCATGCCCAGCTGGTCAAAACTTGTTTTATAGAAACTATACTTTAGGATTATGGGTAATATTAGGGCCATTTCTTCAGAACTTTTATAACTGTGAACAAGTGAAGGATGACCAGAATTACCTGTCAATTAATTTTTTAGTCCAATAGTCAGAACCCAGGAATTAACAGTAAACTCAAAGTAATGGTTTCTTCCAGCTCTGCCAAGGTAAACTACATCCAGCGAATCCTGACGTTGCTTTGGGTTTAGCTCTGTCGCATGCAGCTGGTATGCATATCCAGTTCCAGTACCCTGCTGGATGGTGCCAGTTTTACTGAGGAGGTTATATGCAAAAATTCTGCTGGTTTGAATCCTGGCTCTGCCACTTGTCAGCTCTTTAACCTTGGACAAATTGTTTAATATCTCTATGCCCCCATTTCCTCATCTATGAAATAGGAGTAATAATAATACATAGGATTCTTCTTAGGAATAAATTAGTTATGCCATTGAGCACTTAGTACAAAGTCTAGAACTTAGTATATACTTAATCAGTGTTAGGTCTTACTATTTAGGAGCCAGGGCATATATGTTTTTAGTCTGAAAAGATACCATTTTATTTCCCTAGACTAGCAATGTTCCAAACATAGCTGTATTTTCACATGATACTCAGTAAATTTTTTATTGAATGGATGAATGAATGATATTTGAAAATTTCTTATTAGTTCTGCACTGAAGTGAAATTTAATTTGGATTCTGAGTAGCATAACATCAAATAAAAATGCCTTTGAACGCTGGAGCACAGCAGGAGGTTGCTTTGATTCTGAAAATCTGGAAAGATTTTTTGGAGTGTCTGAGTTCAACATTAATATAACTTTTTAATGCTGAATCAAAATAGAGATCTGTGACAGCTGTTCTCAAGAATTTTGGTCTGGGACTCATTTACACTCTTTAAAATTATTAAAGACCCAAAGAGCTTTGGTTTCTGTGGGATTATCTCAATTTATATTCATTATGTCATAAATTAAAATAGAGGAATTTAAAAATGTTTATGACATGTCCAAAGAACAAAAGTAAGCCCACGTGGGTTAATCTAAGTAACGCTTTTAAAATTGTATTTTCCAAAATAAAAAGTGAGAAGAGTGGCGTTGTTTTACATTTTTGCAAATCTCTTTAATGTCTGACTTAAAAGAAGACAAGTGGATTCACATATCTGCTTCTGCATCAATCTATCGCAAAATTTGCGTTGTATACTTGTAGGAGAAGGAGAGTGATAAAGGCAAATAATGTGTTAGTATGATTATGAAAGTAGTTTTGAAGGTTTGGACTTCTTGAAAGGATCTTAGGGATTTCCCACACCACACTTTGAGAGCCACTGATGTAAGTCAAGTCCATTAGGAGTCCATAGCCTCTGAGTTTTGCAGTCTCCATTTATCAGCACTAATGAGCTGAACAGATGGAAATGTTTACTTCCTTCCATTGATGTTTAGAAACAAGTTGACTAAAATGATTTTCCAATGTCATTCACTCACCCTTCAGTGCTAATGCCCATCCTCAGATAAATGAGAACATTAAATAGCTAGAAAAAAAGTTTGTTGAAGTTATTTGACAAAAATAAAGAAATTTTGATTAGCGTTAACTACATTATAAATGCCTAAAGACAATGTGTGGCCTTTCTCAAATTTGGAGTCCCCTAACTGGGAATGCCAATTAAGCTTTGACCTGGGATTGGCTGGCAGCATCCCAGGAAAAGTCTGGCAGTGTTGTTGAAGAATACTATAGGACTTAGTGCCTTGAAAATTTTTTTCATTTTAGTGTGATCTCCCTCCCACTTTGATGTGTTAGAATTAATTGTGTATCTCAACCTGTCAGTCAGATGTGAAATTACTGTAGTAAGTGTAATTAAAAAAACTCCCAGATTAGAGTGATGGGAGATGTGATTCTCTTTTTTATTTATATTTATTTATTTATTTTTGTAGATGGGAATCTACTAACCTATGTAAAAGGGAACTTATTCTGTTCTACAAGTGCTCTGTGCTATGCTGAAGGTGTAGTCTCTATTCTAAATAATCTCCAATTTTATTTTGTTGCTGCCCTAACAAGTTGTTTTCATCATTTTTATTTTTTAAGAAATGATTTATGACTCTTTACTATAAGAATTTAGAAAAGTTACTGTCTTCTATCATTTCTGAAATACTTGGTCCCTTTTCTGGAAATTCTGCTTTTTACCTGTGAGCACAGTACAGCGTACTTGCCACAAAGGAGATTATCATGTCCTCCACTGTGATAACCTCCCACGCAGTGGCAGTAGTACAGAACATTCGCGTTGCCGCTCATGAATTTTAAGACAAGCTGTAAATCTATTGAATGTCAGGCACTTTCCCATACAAATGCATTGTATGTTGAAAATCTAATCAAGAATTCCTAGATGATTTTACTTTAAGGAGTGTGATCTTTTTTGTTCAGTGAGCACAATTCTTTGTCTTCCCTCATGGTGAAATAACTCAAGTCCCTTTCAGCTTCAAATGTATTTTAAGGTTTTCATCCCATGCTCACAAGAGGGCGCTAATTCATATTCATGCCTATAGTGGCAACAAGAAATTTACTCAAGTCTCTTACCTCCAAGGTAAACTGGAGAAACCTTGGCTGAAAGAAAACTGCCAGTTGGCTTTCTTCCTTTTCAGAAGAATAATTTCAAATTTGACAAATTTTAGGTTGTAAAAAAACAACATCACATAGTTGTTGGATTATGTGGCAAACTCAGTTTTGAGGGAGGAAAATTTGATTTCGGGAGCAGAGGTTTTGTTTTCTTTGTTCAGTTTAATTCCTGTTTATTTTTTACTGTATTATTTAGATGATAACAAATGAAGAGTTGCAGTACACAAGGTAATCATTAAATATGTAAATATAAATGTTTAAATAAATACCAGCGTATTTATTTATTGCCTTGTACAGGTCTAAGCCTGTGCATATTCTTAGATTAATCCATGTTGCTATTTTCCTTAGCTAAAAAAAATTCTTTAGCTAAATCTAGTTCTGCTCATTTTCTCCCCTGATTTCAAAAGTAGTACACATTTATTGCAGAATCCTCAGAAAACAGGTAAAATATTTAAAGGAAAACAATAATCGCTCCATAATCCTATAAATCATTTAATCACAGTTAACGTTGGGGTATATTTTCTTCCACTCTTTTAATGTGTAATTGTAACCATCCTATATATAGACAGATAAATATAGTTTTGTGTGCCACTTTGAAAAATGTTAATATTATATCAATCAAGGATCATTTAAATTAAATTATTTTAACTGCAATTTTAATGACTGTCCAGTTTTAACTATTCTCTTAATAATGAACATTTATACATTTATATGCTTTTTTATTTTTCTACACTATTATAAATAAGTGTGATGAATATCTTTGTAAATCTTTGATGATACATGTGATGATTTCCTTAGGACAGATTCCTAGAAGTGGAATTCCTGGATGAAAGAACATGATTTTTTGTTTATTTTTCTTTCTTTCCTTCTTCTTTCTTTCCTTTTTTTTTTTGAGACAAAGTCTCACTCCCTCACCCAGGCTGGAGTGTAATGGCGCAATCTCGGCTCACTGCAACCTCCACCTCCCGGGTTCAAGCCATTCTCCTGCCTCAGCCTCCCAAGGCTTTTGACATATACTGCTGAACTACTTTCTAGAAAGGTTTTTTAAAACCAATTTATACAACAGGAAGGTGTTTGATGCTCACTAACTACTTTAATTAGTGCTAAATATTTTAATTTTTAAAAATAATAGCTAATTTGATAGATGAAAATGTTAGCTAAGTATTGATATAATAAGGACTTTTTTAATTTCTAGGGAAGTTAGCTATTTTCTGTGTTTATTGTCCGTTTTTATTTCCTTTTTTATAAATTATCTTCTCATGACTTTTTTCCATTTTCTTATGTGTTGTAAAAGATTTTATCTTCTAAAATGAGCTCTTAATAGTGTAAGAGTAATATATCTCCATCTGCTATATCTGGGGTATCTCCAGGTTTGTACTTTGCCATTTACTTGTTTATGGTTTTAAAAAATATATGCATTTGAGCAATTTTAAGTTTTTATGTATTTAAATCTATTAAATACTTTTGTGATTTTGGTCATTGATTTTTCTTTTAATGCATAGGATATTGAGATAATTCTTTATCAAAATTTTTTAATGATAGGGAGAGATTTTCAGAGGCGGAGACTTAAATTTTAGCTTCATTTAGTAATGGATTTCTGGAAGAAACAAGCAGTTGGAATAATAAATATTAAGATGAAAAAATTATTTTATGTTAATTTGGGAGTAGATTTAGTTTTACTTAAATTTTAGGAAGATTGTACTTCATATTGTGTCAAAGTCTTTGTGATAAACTAATACATGTATTTATTACAGTCATTTTTTTTCAGAGTAAATTATTTTATTTCTTCAGATGGGCTTATCTGAATTGAACTTGATTTCCTATGCTACTGGACCTGTCTTCTCCCTCCAGAGCAGTAGAGTTGTCCCTCATTTTTTCATGTTTTAGAAATGTCCAATAATAGAAATAAGGGCCTATTTTCCCTTTGGTTCCACTTTGAAAGACTATTCCTATGGAAAATAACTCTTCCCCCTCCCCTTCCCTCCACCTTCTCCAGTTTGCAAAGAAAATAAATCTTACCAGATTACCGGTTGTATGGAGTCTGTCACAGAGTCCAGGTCCCCTTTACCACATTTACTTAGTGTTTTTCTCCAGGCTGAATTAGCTGTTGCCTTTTTTGTGGACACCAACACCATGTCCCCTTACATCTTCATCATAATGAGCAACAAGCCATATGGCCGTAAGTGCTATTTATCTTCAATACACAGTTGCTCACTACAAAAACCTTACTTTTCCCTTCACGTTATTTTCTTCACTGGCCCTTTCCTTTGACTCCTAGCTTGCTTCAGACCTAAGTCAGCTTTCCTCTGGCAGAAACCCTGGTTCCCATTCTGTCTCACTTACACTGTTCCCTAGTCTCTCTCTTTGTCTCATTTAAGGCTACCTTTACACTATCATTCCCTAGTCTCTCTCTCTGTCTCATTTAAGGCTACCTTGAGCCCCATTTCCTCATCTAGAGTTCTCAGATTTAACAAATAAAAATACAGGACACCCACTGAATTTGAATTTCAGGTACACAAAGAATAATGTTTCTGTATAAGCCTGTCCCATTACTCACACTCCAAAATTATTCTTCATGTATCTGAAATTCCAGTTTAATAAGACATCCCATATTTTATGTGACAGCCCTGCCCTCATCCTGTGGCTCATTTCATGACTCTTTTTACTTTCCTTTGGGGGCATGTAGAGCTTGCTCTGGTAGCCATGACTCTTGCCTGAACTCTCAATCTGGTTCCTGTCAGGCTTGACCTCTTCCCCGCATGCCTGGTGTTATTAATTCTTTTACACAATGTGAATCCATTTTTCAGCTTAACCTGTACTACCCTCTGATTCATTTAAATGTTAGTAGATGCCTTTGTGGCTAGTTTAGATGGAAAGCTAGCAAAGAGCAGCTCCCCACCACATCCCCTAAACTTATACCTTGCTTGGACATCACCTCCTATGTCAAAAAAGCTTCGGTTAATTATAATTCCCAAAGTTGGTGGTGGAACCGGGCTCAGGTTGGAGAGCTTTTCTTTGTACAGTCCATAATATCACAACCCTCCATTATCCCATTAGAAGATTTTCTTACAAGTCAGATGCTAGTTTCTGGTCCCTTGAAAACTGTTATGAACATTTAACGGTGGTGTAAAGAAAATATCAGCAGATATAGCTTAAGGATTGGTTTTGCCTCACAATATTTTTCCTTTTTCCAACAGAAGTAGATTTCAGATGCATTCATTTCACCTAACCCGCATCTAGAAAATATTAATAATGCTTTTTCTTTCACTAACGCAGTTTGCTCTCTGGTAATCAGCATACTGGTATGTTCCCAATCCTGCTGTGTTTTGCCTTTACATCAAAAAGAGGAAATCTTGCTTAAATCATTCTTCTTAAGGCACAGAGGATTAAAATTTTATTATTATTTCTTTCTTTTCTTCTCTGCGGCTCTTAATCCAAGGTCATGTAAGAGGGTCTGTTGTAGGAGAAAAGAGAAAATCCAGTTCTGCTTCTGTAGGATGTGCTGCGTGATCATCAATGTCATTGTCCCTTAACTTGTATCCATGGGATCCAGCTGATGATGTTTTCAGTATCAGAGCCCGGAGCCTTTTGTTTCCCAGCATGATGGGATGATGGAGTGCTTTGTACGTCTCATCAGGAGTATCTGATTCATGTTTTTCTTAGCTGTGCCAGCAATAATTACTTATCAGAATTTTTTTTCCCTTTATTGTGGTAAAAAGTTGCTGTTAGCACAGTTGTGAAATTTCTTCTACCCCTGTTGAGTTTGAGGCCTCTGATTCTTTTTACTCATCGAATGGGTTTCTGTTTTATATGTTCATGGTAACCATGGAACCTTGTCTAGAGCTTCATGTGTAAGACTGCAGACTCTGTTTATGATGTGTTCTCAACATCCTTGTTGATTTTGAGACAATGTGTGAGGGGGAAACTTCAGAAATCTACATAGGTAAACCTCCCACTGAGGTTTGGGTGATCAGATGGTCTAGACTTCCAAAACCTCTGCTAAATCTGGGATTCTAGGATGCACATCATTAAAGAAATGTAAGAGGTGGCAGGAAGTACAGGCACCCTTGATTATCTTTGAAGAAAGCCTAATTATTCTCATTTCACAAAGCCCCGATTACGTTGTAGAATTACAAGAATTAGGTTGAACATCCAGTTCTAATGTTGTATATGTTGAGGTGCCTGACTAATTCAACAATATACATTTCATGGGAGGATATTATAATTTCTAGAAATGTTACTTGATATAAGATAAAGAGAAAATGGAACAGAAACGAGTTTCTGTTTTCATTCACTTATTTATCAGACAATTATTAGTTCCCTATATCCTTGGCACTGTGTTGGCTGTTGGGCTTATAAGGTCTCTGACTTTAGGGAGCTCAAATTTTAAAGTGAATATACACATGGAATAAGTAATCAGAGTACACTGTAGTAAAGACTAACTAGAAATATTTATAAAGTGTCATATGATTATTGAATAGTCTGTGAAAGAGAATCAATTTTGTGGGGACTATTTGGTTTTTCAGAGGAGGTGACATCTGAGTTAAATCTTGATGAAAGTGGAGGAGTTCAACAGGTAGGCCCAGAGAGCATTTAAGGTGGTGAGAGGGATACTGCAAAGATGTTTAGAGGTATCCTTTTGCAACAGGGAACCCTGGATGATTTTAAGCAATAAAGTGACATAATCAGTTCTGAATTTTGGGGAAAAAACCCGCAAAATATAGGAAGACCAGTTAGTGGTCCATGATAAAAGCATGCAGCAGAAGCAGAGGTGGGGAAAGGAGAGGAAGAGATGAGTTTGAGAAAGCTTTGCTTGTAGGGCAAAAGGAGATTCCCTATTTCCATGTTACTAGGGTATTTTGGGTTTTCATTAAGTAAGATAGGAGACTGAGGTTGCACAGGTGTTTTGTATTTTGGTCATGTTGGCTCAGAGGTGGAAGATGCAGTTGGAGATGCTGGAAATCCTGATCTGGAGGGCAGGAGAGAGATGGTGATGGAGACGTGGAGATGGTGTTGGAGATGTGATCATTACCCAAATATAGGTGATGGCCGAAGCCATGGTACTGGAGGAGGCCATCCAGGGAGAATGGAGTAAATAAAACTGAGAGTAGAGTTCTTAGAACATTTAAGATGGGAAGGGAGCAAGAGAAAGTGACGGCAGGAAGGCTGAGTGGAGAGGCTTCCATGGTGTTGTCACAGTGCATGAGGGAAGATTGAGGGAGGTGGCATCGGGGAGTGCTGGGAGTTGACAGGGCATTTAAATAACTTAGGGATTACATTATTGAAATGCCTCTGTATGGTTCTATTCCCAAGCATCACTGGAGGGCTTCTGCATGTTTAGAGGGGCTGAAGTATGTGGGATAGCAGCAGTCATGAAAAGAAAAAGAGGCTACATGAAGTGGAGTATAGTTAATAGTTAATGTTTTATTTTTGGAGTTAATGTTAAGCTTTGCATTTTCTGACCTCTGTTAAAGTATCTAACAGTGGTCAAGAGCATTTTTTTTTTTTTTTTTTTGTATATTCACACCACAACCTGCACTACTCTTTTATAATCCCAATCTTTTACAGCAGTTATCAGCATTGTTTTTACATTGCCTTTTTTTTCTTATTTTTTTCCCAAGAAATCATTTTGGGGCAGGGAGAAATTCTCCATAGACTCCATGGTGCCTCTGCTGCCTGATGGATGTTAAGGATTCTGATGTCAGTCTGACAAGCTAGGCATTGCATTATCTGTATGTTTCAAGATCATAGCTCCATGCTTATGCTTTTAAGAATATAAAAAAATATGAGATTCATATTTAATCTGTGATTTGTCACAACCCCCAAATCTGTTTCTGTCAAACTTATATTTAAAATATATTTATTTACAGTTTCTGTTTTTCTTTCTAAATAAATTAGCCTTTATTTCTTTTCACATTGATGTGATCTGTAAATCAGTTATAGGAAAGGAAGTAATTTTGACTCTTAACTTTACTGGGTATATGTCTATCTTGTATTTCTTGTTAGCTTTTCCTTCTGAGATGACAACAAATATTTTTGAAAATTACTGAATTGCAGGCAGTATGAAAGGAGACCAAGAAGTCAATATTTAATGAGGATTTTGACTAGCATTGAAGCCTTTATTTCAAGAAATAAAAACTATGATTTTAGAGAACAACAGGTTATTTTTCCCTAATCTTCATTCTTCATTTCCAGGTACATAAAATGTTATGGACGTACAAAGGGTAGAAACTATTTTAATTTTCCTTGACAGCAGCATTCAGAACATTAGCAGTGGTGAATAATGTGGGATGATGAGTTGACATTTAATTGGAGCAGAATCTGTGGTATGGATGGTCAAAGAGAACCTCATGGGAGCTCAGACTTCAGAATAGATTCCACTCTGATTGGAAAATGTTTCCAACTGGCAGAATTGTATAAATATTATCAGTGAGAACTTCTCAGAAGGGAGAGCAGTTAAGGCATCAGATCTGGAGCTTGAGGTACTTCTACTCAGAGAGAATGAATATGAATCTGACACTAAGATCCATGGAGAATGAACATGGAACTGAAACAAAAAAATAGCTTTTTTTTCCTCCAAATTTTCTATACGTATTACTTCTATATCAGCAAATTAACAATCTGATTTTAGCCATTACCCAGGAGACTCTCTACAAATATATTTATTAACCTTTCTGCATCTTCAGGTTCTCAGCTACATGATCTTCATTATCCAGCATCATTCCCTAATACCTTAATGAGGTGGTGACATTTAAATTTCACCTATTTCTCTGTCTGCCTACCTTTCTTGATTCTATTCATTAAACTGCAGAGACCTAGACTGGAGCACTTGCTATAGAAAAAAGAAAAATGTAATTTTCCCTTTTCTGCACTCTGTCAATAGAATTGTCATTGTATTCCCTCTGTCTCAAAGGGCAGTCAGCAACAGGATGGTGATAGATGAGTCTGAGGCCAAGAAAGCCAACTCCAAGCACACGCCTTTGGACAAGTGGCTTGTACACAGTCTTTTGTGGAGGAAGCGTTGTCAGTTCTTAGTTGCAAATATGAATTGTGCTCATCCAACATGGGAAGGCGCTTTGAAAAGTGGATTTCCTTAAGTCCTAACTGGTTACCCAGTTCACCTGCCTTAGAAAATTCAGAAGTAGGCCAGGCGTGGTGGCTCCCACCTATAACCCCGCACTTTGGGAGGCTGAGGCGGGCGGATCATGAGGTCAAGAGTTTGAGACCAGCCTGGCCAACATGGTGAAATCCCGTCTCTACTAAAAATACAAAAAATTAGCCGTGTGTGGTGGCAGTTGCCTGTAATCCCAGCTACTCAGGAGGCTGAGGCAGGAGAATCACTTGAACCCAGGAGGCAGAGGTTGCAGTGAGCGGAGACTGTACCATTGCACTCCAGCCTGGATGACTCATTGAGAATCCATGTCAAATAAATAAATAAATAAATAAATTTAAAAAAGAAAGAAAAAAGAAAATTCAGAAGCAGCTGTAAATCTATGCCATGTTTTTAGATAGGAAAAAAACCTTTTTTCCTGATCCACAGAACTTTCCTCATTCTGACCTCATTGGTGAAATAGAAAGGTGGTCAGTCATTATTTCTCTTTATGTTTAGTTAGAATTCATGCTGATCCCTTATACCTGTTGTAACTGGCCTGATTTTTTGAATGTTAGGCATGTAGGTGAATCTAAACTCGTGTGTCTAGGCCACTGTATGAAATTAGACTAGCTAAAGATGAAAGCTACAGTGGGATGATAATTGGCCTTCCTTGCTCCTTCTTGAACCCTTTGAGAAATATATTGTATTACTTCAGAGCATCCATTCAAAACTTGTTATAACCTGCTCTCCAACAACAGTTTAAACTGTAGGAAATAAGTAAAAACACATTTACTTAAAAAAAAAAACAAAAAACTCCTTATATATTTGATAGTAACACACAGGCGCCTGTAGTCCCAGCTACTCGGGAGGCTGAGGCAGGAGAATGGCATGAACTCGGGAGGCGGAGCTTGCAGTGAGCCGAGATCATGCCACTGCACTCCAGCCTGGGCGACAGAGTGAGACTCCATCTCAAAAAAAAAAAAAAAAAAAAAAAAAAAAAGGAATAATATTTCATGACACATAAATTTATATGAAATTCAAATTTTAATGTCCCAGAAGTTAAGTATTACTGGATCCCAGCCATGCCCCATTCATTTATGGATTCTCTGTGGCTGGTTTTGTGCTACAACAGCAGAGTTGAGTAGTTGCTGAAAAGCTTAAAATATTTACTATCTGGTCCTGTATAGGAAAAGTTTGCCAACCCCAGCTCAATACAGGCTTTACAATGTTAGATCACGTAGTCTTCACAATAACTCTAGACAGTGTGTGCATTTATTGTTCTTTTCCTACAGATGCATAAACTGAGGCTTAGAAAGGATATGAATTAACCAGAGTGAGTGACAGAGCTGGGAGAGTAACTCACACATGTCTCATGTGGAAGTGCTAGGCCTTCATCCTACACTAAACTGCATCTCTCATTGTCTGACAACTCATTTCTACAATGATATTGCTGTCTTCTACACTACTTCTTAATTCTTCCTTTCCTCATTAAATGCAATATATGTATACTATTGCACAGAAAGCCAAGAATACTACTGATCACAATTTGATAAAACTTCCTTAGTTGAATCAGCAGTCTATCACAGTCTGTAGTTGCCTGAGCCTTTGGTACCACATATGTGAGAATAAAAAATAATGTGTTTCTTTCCCCATTCCATTAATACCTATTGATGAACTTCTTATAGTAAATGCTGAGCAAACTGATGTGAGTGTAGATTGAAACTGAAAGAGAGGTTGAATCACAGGATAAGAATATTGTGGGTCAGATTAGCCTCTTGAATTCGTTGCCTGTAACTTTTAAAATTGAGCAGAGATGGTAATCATTTAAATGTCTCTGTTTTTAATGGTGATACTCAGCTAAAAGCAAACATTAGGCAATTCACAATTCACTTGTAATGGTCACATGGAGGGAGAAAGTGCTTGAGAAGTGCTATCTGAATTTATAGTTCAACTTGTATGCAGAGTTGTTTGTTGTGTAGAAAAATGGAACAATTAAAAAGTTATTACATTATACATTTCTAATTGGAGCATCTCAAGATGTTCATTAAACAGCATAAAGGATCATCTGAGGCCATTGAACACCTGTAATTGAGTGGCATAACTATCTATATATACATACTTTTAAGCCATATGCTCCATATGTTGTTAAAATATCTTCAGAGAAACTGAATAGTACCTCTATCCATTGACTCACTTCTTTTTGACTAGCAAGTCTTTCAATTAGTGAAGACAGAAAACAGCTCGTCAAATTAGTTCTTGTTTTTCTTAATGTATCTTTAAATTTATAGAAAAAAGTAAGTATGTGTTCACTTAAGTTGGATATGTCATAAAGTTAGGCCTCCTTTGTTTGCAAATAACAGAAAATATCACTAATGTGAATGAAAATGGGGAACTTTATTGTAAACAGAGATGGGATCCAGGGGTATCTCATGGAATCCAAAGGCAATTAATGTGATGGGGTATCACAAAGGACTGGGCAGGGCTGGAAATGTTTGGAAGCTAGGCAGCTATGTTTTCATCTCTTTCTCACTCTGTCAGGCCAGATGGTCTCTTGTTTCAGATTCTTTGTAGTGTCTGCTTTAAGCTTGTCTTTTCTGCTTCTCCATTTACATATTGGAATATGGCCTTCTCACAGCACACCAGAGACGAAACAGTGTCCCAGTTCTCATTTCCTGGGAGACAGAATCTGTTTGGCTTAGTTTGGATCAGATGGCTGCTCTGGGGCCAATGAGCTGTGGCCAGGGATATAGCTCCCATGGTTTAAACATGGCCATCAGGGACCACTCTTGGATTGAGGAGAATTTTCAGGAAAAATAAATGTCAGGCCAGGCAGAGCCTCAGAAAGGTATTTACTATGCAACCCTAATTGCTCATGTCAGACCAAAAATGCAGGGGCTGCTTATTCATCAGCTTTACTTTTCTTACTTAACTCAGAAGAGCTTACTGAGGTTATAGTTTTAGGTTTTTATATGTTCTTTTTATTTTCTGCAAGTGCTAGAGCCACCATGGAAGTTGGATGTTTGAAACTGAATGTTTGAAAAGCTCACTGGTTGGCCTCCATCCAAGCCGTGTTCCGGATCACCTCTTCCCCTGCGTATCTGAGGGCACTTTGCCTCTGCCTGGCTGACCCCAATGCTGTGTCACATGCCTGATTTTCCAGCTCCACTAGTGGGAAATTGTTAGTCTGGTCCTCTATGCTGGAGAATTTTGAAAGACGAGGAATCACTATGTTTACCTCACTTGTTAAATGTGACAGCATCGGATATATCTGAGGTGCCATTTCTCTTTACCAGCTCTGAAGAGCTTTTGCTCTCGACATCACTGGCAGCTCCTACTGCTGGAGATGATTTCCAGCAGCCTGTGTTGGGTCTCTTAGGCTTAGTTCAGTTCCTTTTCTATCAGGTGGGTGCTCATTATACAGACAGGTAAGGCATTGACTTACATAATTAGGTAGGTATAATAATTAACAAATGCATAGGGTACTAAGGAGTGCGGAGGAAGGGCATTCAGATAAACTGCTAGGGTTGAAGGGATGCTTCTTATAAAAATCATGTTAAAGGCCAAGCCTGTGCCTCACAGCTAACTGTTTCTCAATTTGTTTGCCTCTGTCCTGCAGGATCACCTTTGCCATAAATCAGGCAGCTATATATGTGCACATCTGCTTCGGTCCTATTCACTCATCTGTTTGTGCGTGGGTCAGTTCCATGATGTCTTAAGTATTGGAACTAGATAATAAGTTTGATATCAAGTAATGTAAGTCTTCTAGTTTTCTTCTTTCCCTCTTTTTTTTCTTCCTCTTCCTCTTGTTCTTCTTTTTCTTCCTCGTCCTCTTATTCTTCCATTTCCCCTTCCTCTTCTCCTTCTTTTTTTCTCTTCCTCCTCTCATTCTCTTTCTCTCTTTCCTTCTCCGTCTCCTCCTCCCTTCACTTCTCCTTCTCCTCTTTTCCTCTTTCTTCTTCCCTCCTCTCCTCATCTCTTTTCCCTCTTCCTCCAGGACACCCAGCCCAAATTCTGCACGGACTTAGGGTTTTACCAAAGCTTTTGAATTTGAGCTTGTTCCACTTTCCAATCTCTTAAAGGATGCATCAGAAAGCCTGGTGATTACCTGCTTAAGAATGGGGTGGGAATAGTGTAGAAAAGAAAGGGAATGAATCTAGGAAGAACAAAGACAAACTCATATTTCCATAATTATTTTGCTCTGCAGATATAAGCTGCTTGGATAGTAAAGTGCTATCCTCTCCCAGATGTATAAAGTGTAAGCGTGTGAATCATATGCCTGGCAATTTTTCTAAAACACATTATTTTATGTGTTTTTCAAATAACTGACAATATTCATTGGCAAATACAAAATTATAAATTTTGCAGTCCAGGCAGTGAACTTTCTAAGGCTGAAAAAATAGTTGTTTTTTCCAGGAGGCTTGAAGCTTGGAATGTACAGTCAGAGCCCAACAGGGGTGGGACATTCATAAAGGGATGACCAGGCTTTCTAGCTCCACAGAGAGGAGAGCCCAGAAAAACTCCATCACTCCAAAGCTACACTCTTTCTAGAGCAATCCGGTGGACACACAGTACTCCTTGAGAACTCCACAAAGCCAGGGATTGTGTGGGCTCCATCGTTACTGAGTTCCAAGCCCCAGCAAAGAGCAGGGCACAGCAGGTGCCCAACCGTATTTATTAAGTGAATGAACTTGGTGTAAGTGTAAAGCAGAATATCTTGTGTTTGAATCACGTTGAACTACAATTATTTTAACCCGAAGTTGGAGACAAGATGATGGACTTTATGCTTGCAGTCACTTTCTTTATATCCCAGAGCAGCAAGCCCATCTAGGCTAATACAATGTCATAATTCAGTTATCTTTCTTAATTTAGTTCAATCAAAAATGTAAAGATTTCTCTAAGCCATAGAGACTTTTCTTCAGAGAAAACCAGTAGAATGACAAAACTCTCAAATCTCCCACGTATATTTGTGTTTATGCAGACTTAAAAAACACTTCCCATACCCAGCCCCTCAACCAAGATGGTCCTTTGGAGATAAGCCAGAGGTGTGAAGTTGTTTCAATGATATTATTTGAATATGGAGAGAGATGTACCAATATTATTAATATTGACCAGCCTGACCATTAACTCTGATTTTTTTTTTTTTTTTTATGATACTAAGGAATGTGCCAGCACAAAAAGTCTCCTTGGAAGAAGATAAACACCATGGCTTCATAGTGTGGGAGAAAGTTGGTTTCTTAGTTTCTATTATTAAAGTCCTATTTAGAGTAGGAGCAAATGGGGAGTTAGGGTTTATTGGGTACAGAGTTTCTGTTTGGGATGATGAAAAAGTTCCAGAGATGGATGATGGTGATGGTTGCACAGCAATATGAATATACTTAATGCCACTAAACTGCACACTTAAAAGTGGTTAAAATGGGCAAATTTTATGTTATGTATATTAATCAGAAAAACAGTCCTACTTTGTAAGTTTTGGGGGGTGTCCTTTTTGAAGCAGTTGTTATTATCTCCATAAAAAGATAGGCAGAGAGGAAGTTGGTAGTACCCAGGGAGCTGACTGGGACTCAAGACTTGGATGATTCATAGTCAGTGACTTCTCCTAGGTCACCTCTGAAAGGGTCATTGCATTCAGCAATCCCTCCACTGCCTGACCACTCCCCAAATCCCAGCAGCTCGAACGTTACATTGTGGTAAATAATGAGCCTCTGTTTCCAGACAAAACAGTTTCACAAACAGCGTCCTTGTACCATTTTTAGCTGAACACATTTTATTCCTTTCTCCGTCCGCAAATGGGAAATCATCTCTATACCGTCAAAGCATGCACTGTGCTTTCTGGAAGACTGTCACCAGTGGAGGATGTGCTTCCCACTTGTAGCCTGTCAGATAATTTGGGATTCTTCTGCATGTAAAATGGCATGTCTGGGAGAAAAGACCTCCTACTCAAAATAGTTTTTGGTCTGATTGTCCTAGGTAGTTTTCATTTTGAGGCAGCTTTATCTCAAACATTTAATCTTGGGACGTTCTGAGGCCTCTTTGGTTCACTGAGGGAGTTTTAAAAATGGAAACTGGACTGTAATTTCTGAATTGATAAATAATTTGCTATTTTGTTAATATTTTTTTAAATTCTAAGCACAGTGTTTACAGGTAAATATCCTAAAACTGGGAACAACCACTAAACTTAATGTTGGATTTAATTCATTTTTTCAGTGAATGGATATAAATTTATAGTTATAGTTTGTAGGTAGAGTAAAGTAAAGCAATGACTGTCAAAAGAAAACTAATAAGGCTTTGGTATGCTTTAAGAAAAGGGAAAAAAACAAAGACTAAAGCAAAGCCGGTAACTTGATTTTCTAGTAAAGCCCTCACAGAAATATCAAGTTCATGTGGTCTGACAAATAACAATGTTTTATCCATTTTGTAATTTTGCAATATAAATAAAACTATATATATGTGGTATATTTTTTGGTAGCAGAGCTGAGTCTAACTTAGCGTATCATCCTGACAGTGAAACATCTAGATTCAGTATTTTCTTTCTACCTGAATATCTGATACCAAATGGCACCTGACAGTTTTTATTTCCCTTGGTTATAAGTTGCTAAGCGGATGGTTTCCATTTTAAGGGCACCTGAATTATTAAAAAATTAAGAATATTAAAGGCATCAGGTGAAGATCCTTCATTCCATTGTACTTCTGAATTTTACTGCAGAACTAGAATTCTGAATCCTGAGCTTTAGAGTCACAGTTATTTTATCTAGTAAATAACCAGACCTGTATACTAAGGAACTTCTGTCTCGTGCTGGAGGCCACTGGGAAGTGTGAGTAGTTTTAGATAAGAATTTCACATTTAGGCTGTGTTTGCACCATATGCTTCTCCATCCTTTCTCCTCCCCAGTGAAATGTCTTCTCTGGTTTATCCAGTGGTAGATTTCCATGGAAGTTACTAGGTAACTGAAGAAGTATATTATTTCAATAATTTCAAAATTCAAAGAAGAAATAGGACATTCTGTCCTACAAAATAGTGCAGCTCAAGGCAACTCATCAATTGCTCCTTGCTTGCATTTGCATTGCAATTTGCATTTTACAGAGTGATTGCCTGTACACCAGCTCATTTGTTCTTAGAATTACTCTATGAGCAAGTGCCTAGTGTGTACTGAGCCCTGTGCTAGGTATCAGAAGGTGTGCAAAAGAAGGTGGGAAGAAGGCCTTTGTCCTTTTAAAATCAATTAATCAATTCTTGATTTTATGAAGTGTTAGAGGTTAGGGATATTAATAGCAGAGAGGTTGTATGGAGAGATGAGAGAAGACCCAGACTCAGCTGGGGTGGCTGGTGTCTCTGTATTAGCTGCAGTTGGAGTGTTGGCTCCATCCACCAGTCTGCGGCTGGTTCTGCTGTAAGTCTTCATAAACGACCAGGACTTAATGAGATTTGGTCAACTCTTGAGGATTAGTGGTACTGTCCACCAAATACAAAAAAAAGAGTGTAAAGTGAGTGGTTTGGCAGTTCTTAATTTTTTTCTGATTAGAAAACTAAGTGGGTATTCTGATTGCAGAATTTACTGAAAGTGCAGCAAAGAAGAAAATAAAAATTATTTGTAACCAGGACCAGATTAAGATATTCAAGGTCACGAAGCAATGGGTAGAATAGAGTGCCCTCATCCCACATTTGTATTTCAAAATGAAAACTATACTAAATTGCACAGTAAATGTAAAGAAGTATAACTGTGATATGATTTTGCACGTGATGACTAATTCATTGCTTTTTGTTTTTTTAATTACGAAGTTCTTTCAGAAAAAAAAAAAAAAATGCCTCTGCTCTGCTGGTGCCCTGGCTACCTACTGAGTAATCAAGTACTGCCTCTCCCTCCCACAATCCAAAGACAATCACTCTTCCTATTTTGGTGTATATACTTCTAGGGCTTTTTTATATAGATAAAATAAATTTTGTAATTAAATTTGAGTACTGAACATGAAGTCTTTTAAATCTTGATTTTCACTTCCCATACCATGAAAACATTCTCATGCCTTTAAGAAATCTTTGAAGACACTTTCAATGACTGAGCCGTGATTATAGTTAACCAGACTCCACGTGTTTCTAGTTTCATGTGCTTAAATAAGGTTTTATAAACAGCCTGCTGCATACGTCTTTTAATCCATTTCTGATTTTTATTTTTGTTCGTCACTTGGATCTGTTTTGTATGCCTGCTGGCAAGTCTGTCTCTTGGTATCTTTGACAATCCAAAGTGGTATGACTTTAACAAGGAATAAAAAACTTCTCTCATTTGATAGAAAATAGTATCTTGTTTTATTTTATACTTTTTTGATTAGTACTGGGATACATTTTAAAAATATATTTAGTGACCACTTAAAAATATCTCTGTTTATGTCCAACTGAACATTTTTTTTCTCATGATAGCAAAATATTTGTAAGCTCTATCTCTGTATTAAGGATATCAAATAATTTATTTTGTTGGAAATATTTTGTCTCTGTTTTCTTTGCCTTTTAATGTTATGGCATATTTGATATAGAAAGATTTAAATTAATATAGCTAAGCTTATTAATATATTCTTTTCAATTTGTTCATTATGTAGAAAGCCTTTTCACATCCTGAGATTTAATATTCAAGCAGATTTTTTTCTAGGTTTACAAAAATTTTTTTCTTTCATCTTTTCCATCTTTTTAACTTCTTGTATATTCTTTGACTTGTAACCGTTTTCTGTTTTACACGAAGTATTATTTAGTTTCATTCATGAGATATTTGACATCATTGAATTTGTTCATTTCTTGAGTTTGGGAAATGAGAAAGGATGGTCTAAAAATCAACCAAAAATTGTTATGATTCTATATTCTTTTTTAATATTCTGAAATACCCTACACATTGAAGCACATGTGAACTTCCCAACCACTTCTTTAGTATTCCCTCTCCCTGTTTGTTTCCTTTGCAATTCTTGTCCTTCTTTGCCTCTTGTCTTGTCTCAGTTACCATTTATAAACATGAAATCTATTCTTGGTCTCCTCAGCTGAGCAGGTATGAAGACCTTGGTCACAGAGAAGCCAAATTAGGAAGTTTGATTACTCTGTACATAATATATCTTTCTGACTGCGAGAAATTGCTGACTTTTGTAGACATTAGAAATACTTTCTATTCTGCTCCATTTATTTCTCTATGAGAGAGATTTTTAATGGAATGGTTTATAATTATTTTTTAAGTGTCATGAAGAAATAGAGTGAAAAATTTTTAAAGCTAGAATAGTGCAGAGAGAAATTCAATTTCTTATTTTGAAATTAATTGATAGTCTTTCCAGCAGTCATCAGTATCTCTGAAGAGTACTTTAGTTTCATTAGCTTTACCCCTCCACAGTCTCTATCAGAAAGATAGGAATTTTGCAGATGGCATTGGGCCATGCTTCATTTCTGGTCAAATCACACCATAATGATGCCACTTATTCATCCATAAAAGCTTGTGGAAGTGCACTGAACATCTGCACATAATGCAACCATTCATGCAAAGAAAGCCACAGACCCCGTTTATCACAAGGGATCTGGGAGCTCTCTCTTCCTGCTCAGTCAGCCTCAGAAGTTTCAACTGCCCTGGGAGAGAAGTGCCAACAGCCCATTAGCCTAATGAGCCAATCCATAGAAACATGCTCTTTCTGCCCTCATGGGTGCCTGGCCAGAGCTGGGGCATAGCCAACATGCATTTAGCTCTTCTGGAGCCTAAACAGCAGCATCCTTCTTTAACCTCCTACTCTCGAATCACTGCTTGGACTTGTGGCTTCCTATGGTAATGTTTACCCTTAACCACATGGTCCTCATAGTCTTTAGCGAAAGTAAATTTGAATTTTTTGAAATTATAGCCATTCCTTTAACTGATATTTTTACAGAAGTACCAGTTTAAGGAAAAGCATAATGATAGTTTCCTATTTTCAGTCATTGTAAATATTCTTTCATTTAAACAATTAGTAGATTTTTATTGAGCAGTTACTGTGTGGCAGGTACTACGGATATAGCAGTGAGCAAGGAGGAAGGCTTTCTATGTCTTTCAGCTTAATTCAAGTACAACAAATGAGTGTGGACTAATTCTTTGAGAATTTTTCTGTATTCCCAGAGGACAACTCAGCTTTTACCTGTTCATAATTATAGCATAATTTAGATCCTAGCCTGAAGAAAACTCTAGAAATCTGAGCAGTCTCACTCTTGACAGTTGTCTTCCCGCTTCTTTGCCTTTAATTGATTTCTTGTTTCCTTAGCAGAAATGAATTTTATATTTTTCCATGAAGTAACAGTTCTTCAGGTCAGAAGTGTCAGTGGGCTTAGATGGTTTCTCTGTACTAGGTCTCAAGAGATAGAAATCAAAGTGTCAGATGGCCTGAACTCTTCTCTGCAGGCGCTAGGGGAGAATCCACTTCTAAGCTTGTTCAGCTTAATTCTAAGCAGAATTAAGTTCCTTGTGGTTGTAGGACTCAGGTCCCTGTTTCCTTGCTGCCTGTAAGCCAGGACCCTCTCTCAGCTCCTGAAGGCCACCTGCGTTTCTTATCACATCGCCCTCTCCATCCTCACCAGCAATGTCACATTGCTGAGAACCTTATACTTTAAATCTCTGTGACTTTCCTTTCTACTGCATCTCTCTGGCTCCAGCTAGAGAAAGTTCTCTTAAGAGCTCCTGTGATTAGACTGGATTCACCTGGATCACCTAGGATAACCTCCCAATTTTAAGATACATGACCATCATTCCATTCGCAAAGTCCCCTTTGCCACGTAACATAACATATTCCAGGGATTAGGATATGGACAGCTTTGGGAAGCCATTTTGCCTTCCACAGCCTTCATAACCTTCTCACAAGAGCTATTTCCAGACTATTCAAATCCTTACTACAACCCTAGGACACAGGTACTATTAATTAGTAGCCCTATTTTATAGGTGAAGAAACTAAAGCCCACAGGGCGAGGTATGTTTTCAAAGCCTTGTGGCTGATATTTTTGGCATTGGGATTTGAATTCAATCTGTCTCCAAAGCTACTATGCTTCAGCTATGAAAAAATATTAGCATAAAATATTGTTGACTGGTGGAATGTCTGTCCATTGACATGAATAATTTGTTGGGTTAAATTTCATCAGAATGCTTAGGGATCCCCAAAAAAGCTATGACAGGTGAGTATATATATATATATATATATACACACACACACATATATATATACACACACATATATATATATATACACACATATATATATCTTACTGAATCATTTCTGTGTCCAAAATTTACATGCCTATTTTTTTTCAATTTTCAAGCAAACCATTTAATACAATTTAAAATGTTATTGTGAAATAAATGCCAATGCCTTATCACTCATGTAACTGACATTTCGATCTGTAAATAAAATTTAATATCAGCACTCCTTGAATTAGAATACATGTTAGGAACCATCTCTCCTAGCTTCTCAACTAATGTAGGAATCTCATATGCAATATTTTGGCTTCCCAACATCCTCTAGCTTGAGTTTTCTCTTACTGTTAAAATAATAACAGGGTCACAGAATTTACTATTTTGCAAGAGCTATTTTTAACTGGTGAATAGCTTCAATACTCGTGTGTTCCTTCATTAAACAAAAATTTTGCTTCTGCCGTTTTCTACCACTGAAATGTGTTATAAGGCTGAGCATGTATTTTCCCATTAGAAAGGTAAGTTTGATAAATATATCCAAATGTTTTGCTAAATACCAGTGAGAGCCTTCATGAATTCCACCCAAAGTTAAATTCAATGAGGTAGGGGTGTTGTCTTGTATACCCGACACCTAGGACCTGACACATGGCAAATGCTAAATAAATATTTGTTGAGTGAATGAAGCAATTAATGAACTTAGATTTTCCACGTATACAAATGGCATGTAATCCCAGCACTTTAAGAGGCCGAGGCAGGCGGATCACGAGGTCAGGAGTTTGAGACCTACTTGGCCAACATGGTGAAACCCTGTCTCTACTAAAAATACAAAAATTAGCCGGGTGTGGTGGTGGGCACCTGTAATCCCAGCTACTTCAGAGGGTGACGTAGGAGAATTGCTTGAACCCGGGACACGGAAGTTGCAGTGAGCCGAGAGATTGTGCTACTGCACTCCAGCCTGGGTGACAGAGCAAGACTCCGTCTCGAAAAAATAAATAAATGAAATAAATAAATAAAAATAAAAATAAAAAACAAAGGGCAGTCATATTCAAAGGTCTGTTTAAGAAATGGCCAAATCCATTTTAATTGAACATTTTGATGGATTGGATAGATTGTATGGTATCGTAAATCATCATAGTATTCTTTATTTGAAAGTGTGTATTTGAGAAAAGAAAATACATATTTTCTGTTTTTCACAAGAGCAAATTACTGTTGAATAAATTGTCAATGAAATAAAATAACAGCAGAGGGGAGGATTCATTAATGCCATTTCCCATCTTTGTAGAAATAAGTGCTCTCCATGGCTGATGGAACATTACAAAGAATATCTTGCACATTTAATTTCTTCATATTTTTTGCATATAAATAATTGTCTATTTAATATGATTACTTCTTCTGAAATACCCACATTTAAGAGAAGAATATTAAAACTTCACATTTATATATTTTAAGGTCAAAAGTCTCAAAAAAACCTTTAGTGTTAGGATTCTGCAATGACTTTAGCACAAACTTTTGAAATTTTGGGTACTAGATTAGTACAAAAGCAAAAACTTGCACAATTGTGCTAAATAAGAATTTCTTTCTTTCTAGTTTAAGTAATAATTTTTTTCAAGGTCATATCAGACCCTTTCTCAGGTGACTATTTGCTATCAGAGATAATGTTCAGACATATGCATAAACTTAACCTTTTTAATGATACGAGAATTTCTAACCTGTCTGGAAGAAAAGGCATAAGAGATCAGAAAAAAAGTGGTATTATTAAAAAGAAACTCAACATTATTTTTGAGAATTAAAAAAGTTGACAGTCATTCATAGAACCCCAGCCATGCTATTATCAGATCAGTTTTCTATTATTTCAGTTATAGGTGCATTCTCAAAAGTTACTTCACCTCTTTACACTTCCCGGTGGCTATGAAGTCAGTCTTATGCAATATTGTTATCTCTGCACACAATATCTAGATTGTGCTCAGTAAATCAAATAGCATATACATATATTGCACTACTTATTCATTTAGGAGGAAACATAATAATGAATTAACTGACAATGAGTGTGTCTTAAATTACATCCAAAAAGGTTTAGTTGTAAAATATCATTGAAATCTCAGGATAAAATAGTTCAGGATATGTGATTTCTCAAGGCTCCAGCACATCAGGATTTCTTTTGCTGTGGCATGGCTGAGTCCTCATGTGGGTAGGCTTAGGACTGTCTGAAGAGGTTAAGATAACTCTTCCAGCAAATCCCAAATAATGAAAAGAGGATTATTTATAACATCCTATAAACATAATTAACTCTGTAGTTATCATGATAACATCATGTAATGTGTAAGTCTAGATGCAGGAGGTTCTGGTCAGTTCTGGTCTTGGTTCTCATGGCAACCTGCAGGCTGTGGTCTTTGGATGGGTCACATCAATGATGCATGGTAAGCTAGGTAGGTTGTCCTTACTGTCCTTCATGTAGTGCTGCCCTGGTTAGAGGTCTGGGCACTAATGTGCCCCTTAAGGCACATTTCTGGATACAAGCTAAGAGTGTGCTGTCCAGATCTTGAGGGAGAATAATAGAAAGTTTAAATTATAATTCAGTTTTCTCATCTGTAAATGGAGATCATCCCAGTGCCTGTTACAAACACGAGGTTGTTATGAAGATTACATGACTTAATATATGTGAAGGTTTAAAGTTACAGTTCATACCTAGTTTTGTATTAATGATTTTAAATTTTTTTTTAAGGAGAGCACTCAAAATTATATAAAGCTTCAGATCTGACAGAACATGGAACTGCCCTGCCTGGCAGAGAAAAATGAGGAAAGCAAAATCAAAAAGAAAGCAGAGTTACTGCTCACATGAGGGAGATGAGGTAAGAGGAGAGATTCAGAACTGGTTCAGTCTCAGTATCCTTATTCATGAAGTAGGGATAGTGATATCTTGGCTATCCTTATTTTGTGATATAGTGATATCTCAACAGGGATATTGTACGACTCAAATACAAAATGCAAGTGAAAGTAACTTACCAATGTAAATCTCTAAGATATTGTTATTATTTAGCAGTCTTCATATTGCAGGTCCTGTATTTTGCAAATACAGTAAGCAATCTGGATAAATATGTACCAGGCCACCTTCAGTTTGTTAAATTTTTATTAAGCTTATATTTCTTCTTGGAAGTTGGTGATTGCACAGGATAATCTAGGTGTCTGAGAGTGCTCTTTTGAAGTTTTCATTTTTATTCATTTCAAATCCTGAAATTGAGTAATCGCTCAATGTTCTTATGGAGAAATATCCGCAAAAACGTTTGGGGCTACATTTAATATCCAGAACGTCTGTTTTATTACTGAGAGTTTTAGCGATGATTGAAAGTGCTAAGTTAAATTGTGTATATTTTGCTTATTGTCTGAAACTTAAATCCTATATGTACAGTGCACTGATCATTGTTTTGGAAAACAAAGTTCGAATCCTACTAGATTCTTTACTACCATCACCTAAAATTCAGATAAACTCAATTTAAAATTTATTCAACAATCTTGTTTTCAATTTTTTTATTTTTTATTTTTTAAAGGCAAGGTCTCATGCCGTAGCCCAGGCTGGAATGCAGCAACACGATCATAGTTCACTGCAGCCTCAAACTCCTGGGCTCGAGTGATCCTCCCACTTCAGCCTCCTGAGCAGCTGAGACTACAGGTCCATGCCACCAAGCCTGGCTCATTTTTTAATTTCCTTGTAGAGATGAAGTCTTGATATTTTTCCTGGGCTGGCCTCAAGTGATCCTCCCACCTTGGCCTCCCAAAGTGCTGGGGAATACAGGCAAGCCACTGTCATAACTGGCCTCAACAAATACTTATTGAGTGTCTGTTAGGTGCTAGAGATAGATCGAGTTACTGGTCATACAAAATCAAATAAAGGAATATACAGTCTCAGGCAGAGAAACAGACAAACACATAAAAATTAGGCAACATGATGGATGTCATGACACGTATTTAGTCACAGACACTCTAGGATATGAAAAGGAAAAGGTTATCTCAATTAGACTGGTCATTCTGAGAAGAGTTTCCAGAGGAGGTCTTACAGAAAGACAATGTGATATATGGCTAGAAGAAAGCAAGAAGAAGAGGAGAAAAGGCATGGAAGGGTGAAACTGCCTGATGTGTTCAGAGGTCCCCTGGTAGCATGGTCCCTATGTGTGTGTGCCTGCTCACATGCATACAGGTTGTGGAGAAGAAAGAAAACCAGCCAAGTCACAAGGAAGCCTTCAGTGTGACACTTAGGAGCTTGATCATTACTCTAGAAATCATGGGGCCATTGAACAGCATCATCCCTGTTTCTGTCAATGAAACCACTTTTCTCCCAGTCATGTAGATTTGAAACTGTGATGTCTTCTTTATTTATTTTTTCTCCGATGTTACCCAAACTGTTTAATAACTACCCTTTTAATTCATTTTAGGGTGTCTCTAGACATTCCCTATTCTTTGTAGTCTTATGATTTTGCCCAATTTTAGGCTCATCTTCTCCATGCTGAAACCACAGCTGTGTTTCCCTGAATGTTCTTCCCTCCTTCTCTCCTGTCCTCCACCCTGTTCTCCCCCTTCCTGAGAAGTTAACGTACTTAAACCACTTTAGCATCAGAAACTTTTAGCAGCTTTCTGTTACTCAGAGTATTTCCCCACAATACAATAAGTAAGTATTGATTTGGATTGGAATGCTTCCTTTGGCTATCCAAGCCCATGATCTAGCACTAACCCATTACCTGACCTGAGTTCTCCTTGTCCTCTGTACCCACCCTCTGATACAGCCAAACTGGCTTCTGCTGATCCTCCAGCTCCCCTACGAATCCTCCTCTGTGCCTCATTCCCATAGGATCACTTTTTCCTCTGAATTTTACTTGCTGCTTCTACAACTCACACCCCAGCCTACCTTGGCACATAGATGCTGCCTAGAATTGTTAATTATTTTTGTTAATTATATAAGTTTATAACTTAGAATTATATTTGATTTTATAATTTTACAATTATAATTACAGTTGATTTCTTCAAATAAATTGTGAGCTCCCTGAGGGAAAAATCTATGAGATAATGTGTCAAGTACTTAACACAATGCATCGTGTGTAGTAGATTAAGTTAGAATTATTGCTATTATCATTTTTTGGTTTGTTTTTAGGGTGTTGCTTCTTTGCATTCATAAAGTATCTAGTAAAATACGTCCTCAAAAAGACATGCCATCCTAATTGAGTGGCATAATCATCATTACTACAAATATCTGGAAAAATGTTGAGAGTAATGATGAGAAGGTTTTCTCCTGCAGTGTTAAACTTTAAAAAGTATCTGATTTGGCGAGGTGTGGTGGTGCGTACCTGTAATCCCGGCATGTTGGGAGGTCAAGGGGACAGGATTGTTTGAGACCAGGTGTTCAAGATCAGCCTACACAACATGATGAGACCTCCATCTCTACAAAAATTTTTAAAAAATTATCTGGGCATGGTGGTGCATACCTGTAATCCTAGCTACTTGAGAGGCTGAGGCAGGAAGATCACTTGAGCCTAGGAGTTGGAAGCTATAGTGAACTGCGGCCATGCCACTGCATTCCAGTCTGGGTGACAGAGCAAGACCCTGTCTCTAAAAATAAACAAATTAAAAATAAATAAATAAAATGAAGTGTCTGATTCCAGGCACGCTCTTAGATCTTTCTGTTCTTAAAATATATCCTCCTATCATTAAAAAATTGACATTTAATGCAAAGATTTCCAAGTATGTAAAGTACACACAATAAAAAGTAAATGTCCTTCCATACACACCCCCCAGAATTCACTCCCAGAAGTAGCTCATGAGATGAGTAGTTCTTTAACCACTTGTTAACATGTATGGGAATATGTTACATGCGTGTTACACACATGCTACATGTGTGTAAATGTTAATAACTTTAGACACTACAAATTATAAAGTGTATAATGAGTAATCAAAGAAATATGCTCACCATTTTCTTCATTTTTTCAGAAAACATTTTTATATTAATAAATGTATTTATTCAGTGTTTATTAATTTGAAAACCCTTTTTTTTTTTTTTTTTTTTTTTACCACTGTCTTAGTTCATTTTCTGTTGCTTATAACAATACTTGAAACTGGATAGTTTGTAAAGAAAAGGAATTTATTTCTTGTAATTATGGAGGCTGAGAAGTCGAATGCCAAGAGGCCACATCTGATGAGGGCCTTCTTGCTTAAGGGGGGACTCTACATATGACTGGGGAGCTGAGGTCACTCTCCTCTTAGAAAGTCACCAGTGCCACTCCTGTGATAATCTCTTAATCCACTATTCATGACCCAGTCACCTCTTAAAGACCCCCACCTTTCAGTACTGTCACATTGGTAATTAAATTTCAGCGTGAGTTTTGGAGGGGAGAAATATTCAAACCACAGCAGCCACCTACTATGTGCCAGACATTGTGCTAGGCAATGCGGGGCATGTGGTCTTCCACCAAGCTGTAATCCCCATGGTTGTAGTGACTTCAGAGGAGCACTCTTTATTATGTGATGGCTCATGTTCCAAGCATACCCCCGAGTATTAAAGGACAGTTCAATCATTGTAAACTGGAGCTCATCCTTTCAAAAAAGTGAACTGGATTTCACTTACCTGATCAATCCACTCATTCATAAAATTTTATAATATGCTCATTATTATTTATCTGATTTATTAGATTTTTTTTTTTTGCTGTGTAACACATGACCACAAATTTAAAACAAACACCCATTTATTATCTCACATTTCTGTGGGTCAGGAGTCCAGGTACGGGCTAGTTGGGTTCTCTGCTCAGGTTGGGCTGCAGTTCTTATATCTGGAGCTCAGAGTCTTCTTCTTGGCTCATGTTGGAGAATTCAGTTTTAGGTCGAGCTGCAGTTCTTATCTGGAGGTTGGGCTGCATTTCTTTTCTGGAGCTTCAGGTCTTCTCAGCTCATGTTGGAGAATTTGGTTCCTTGCAGCTATATGACTCACATCCCATTTTTCTTGCTAGGTGTGGGCGGGGGGGCTACTTCCAGCAGTTGGAGACCAACTCTAGTTCCTGTGGTCTCCACAGGCCCTTTCAACACGTGGATATTTGCTCTTTCCAGGACCAGTGCATATCTCTGACTTTTAATCCTCCTCTGGTCAGCTACGACAGTCTTCTATAATTGCAAACTTGATAAGTGTTTGAGATGATGTATATCCCAATTACCCAGATTTGATCATTACACATTGTATACATGTATCAAAATATCATATGTGCCCCCAAATATGTACAACTGTTATATACCAATAAAATAATTTTTAAGTAGTACATATAAAAAAAAAATGTGGCAACTATCACATAAAAATTTATAGGCTCCACCTGCCTGCAAGGGAAGAAGATTATGTAGGGTGTGCACAGCAGGGGGCTTTAATTTGGAGGAGCAACTGAGCAATCTGCTTACCATGCCCATGCATGACATTGATATGTTGGGGTCAATATTTAAATTAATTTCATTTAAATTAATTTCAGGTTTGATGTTTACAAACAGTGCAGAAGCTGGACTCTGAGGAAGTTCATAATAGAAGTTGCAGCGTGTGGCTGCCATCACTCACAGAACGTTGGGCTAGACGGTCCATGGGCCTGACCTTATGGAGCCATTTAATAATATTCTTGCTGAAATAGTCCAAGAATGAAAATTTAGCTCACAATTCAGGATAAGAGAACCTTTTCTGGAATTTGCTTAGAAGAACAGAATTTTAACTTATATTTAATGCTAGTGACAGACCAGATTAGACCTAAGCAGATGGTCAGTGACAACTGCAGATGGCAACAGCCTCAGTTTAAAAGTCTATCCATTGCTTTGGGGAATAACAATCTTTAATATTTTGCTTCCACTGTCTAAACTCCCTCTGGAGTCTGTTTCTTTGTACTTTCCCTCAGAATATGGCTCTTCTGCTCATGTTTTCATTTCTGTTAATATAAACTAAAGACCTAGATGAAGGATTTCAGATGGTACTGTTATAATTATTGAACAAATCACATTGGAGAACTTAAAATAGTTATAGCCCTTGGAAATATCTTTTGTGTTGATACTCATGTGCTGTCCTGAAGTGTCATTTATCACTGTCTGTATCTATGTCTAGTTAACGAGCAACAAATCAAGATACTGTGGTGATTTTGGTGTGTCAAATTATTCATTTATTCTACAAATATTTGCCGGGTGCCTGCCACATGTCAGGCACTGTGCTCACACTTGGGATACAATAGAGAACACAACAGATCTGGCTTCTGCCTTCATGGATAGAGAATAAAGGGATTAGGCAGATTAAGGAGATCCTAAAGATGGTGGTACTCTTTAATTCTCCAAAATTAAACATTAGGTTTATTTTACAGATGGCTAAATGGTAGTTCACCATGGAATCAAGGATGCCTGAGGTCAGGGCATAGTTAATGTCACACTGCTCAGTAAATCCCAGAGTGCCACCTGGTCCAGCTTGTCACATATCTCCCCATTTTTAAATCTAAGGAAATCTAAGTAAAACTATTTTGAGAGAATAAGTAAGTATAAGAAAATGGAAAACACTGATTTGCTCTTCACCTTTAGTTCCCTGTGCCTCCACATTAATGCACATGGGCAGTTTTGCCCATGGTCACAAAGCTAATTAGAGGCAAGGCAGTGATTTGAATCCTACACATCCAATCATCATTTGACTACAATTTCTTAAAATACGTTAACACCCTCTATTCTTTTGTCTTGTTGTTGCCATTTTCTAGTGTGCTTATAATTATCCACTCAGTAAACTGAGTGCACAAAATGACAACCTCAGGTCCTTAGTATAAAAGTTATTCTCATTTTCTTAAAATATTTCTAGTTCAAACTGGTCCATTTGTGTTTTCAGATATTTTCTCTTAGATTTATGTTCCACCTGTGCCTACTTAAGAATACATTTTTCTGATGTCAAGTGTCCACCTTCCTGACAAAGAAGTTTCGTTGTTTACAAGGAAATTTGCATGCCAGGAAAGTAATGACTTGGGAATTTATTGACTACCTATTTTACAGTTGATCTCTGAAGGTAGAAACTATATGCATATTTGATGCTAATATTGTTATTTAGGATTCTTTTAAATGTAAGGTATACTTTTATAGGTGTGAGTTGACTAAAATATTCTCAACTAAATGTATTTTGATAGCACATAGAGGAACTTTAGTATTTAGAGCTCTAATTCCAGAATCTGACATGGTAAATATTCCTCTGTGGTCCAGGAAGGTCTTTAAGTGTAAGTCTGGGATTTACTGATAGTTTGACACAAATGTTCCATTTAAGAGCCTTTTATTAGTTTGAATCATTACAGAACAGTAATGTCTCTTGTTTTTATATCTGTCTGCTCAGTAAGAGATGACCATTCCTTCAATATTAATGCACTGCAAGGATTAATTAATTGCTTGTTGAAAGCTCTTGAATATATTTTCGGAGCTGACTAATACATCCTTGAGGTAAGGACAAATACAAGGGAAAATAAAAGTGGTTTATGATATTCCAAGAATGAACTCCTATTCTAGGTAATTTTTGGACCCTTTTTAAGGCTATTTCAATACATAAATGCCAAAAAATATTAACACATATGAAAAATGTTAACACATACAAAAGGTAGGCAGTACGTACTGGTTCTGTTAGGCACAGTCCACTCATGTTGTAGAAAATGTATGTTGTACTTCAGTGCTTTTATTATTGTTTTGGGGGTTTTATTTTTCCTCCAAGAAACTCAGAATTCTTTAACCAATCTTGTTGTGTTTATAGCATTTCTCTCAAGACCAATATGAAGTGAGTAGACATTAGAGAAAATCATCTCTCACCTCACTGATCTCAAGCCCACCTCAAGAATTACACAGGCTGAACTCAAAATAACCTCCTTCATTTTCTAACTCTCTCTCACACACACAGACAACCAGGCAGTATGATCTAGACAAGTGCTTCTCAATTGGGGGTGATTTTGTCCCCAGGGAACATTTGGCAATATTGGGAGACATTTTTGGTTGTTAGAGCCTTGGCAGATGGATTGATATTGACATCTAGTGGGTAGAGGGCAGGGATGCTGCAAAACATCCAATAATACAGTGGTCCCTAACCTTTTGGCACTAGGGACGGTTTTGTGGAAGACAATTTTTCCCTGGATGGTGGGGGAATGGTTTTGGGATGAAATTGTTCTACCTTAGATCATCAGACATTAGATTCTCATAAGGAACATGTTATTAGTCCATTCTCACACTGCTGTAAAGAACTACCTGAGGCTGAGTAATTTATAAAGAAAATAAGTTTAATTGACTCACAGTTTCACAGGCTGTACAGGAAGCATGGCTGGAGAGGGCTCAGGAAACTTACAATCATGGAGGAAGGTGAAGGGGAAGCAGGTACATCTTCACATGGCTGGCGCGAGAGAGGAGAGAGTTAAGTGGAAAGTGCTACACAGTTTCAAACAACCAGATCTCATGAGAACTCACTATCACAAGAACAGCAAGGGGGAAGTCTGCCTCCATGATCCAATCACCTCCCACCAGGCGCCTCCTCCAACCTTGGGGATTACAATTCAATGAGATTTGGATGAGGACACAGAGCCAATCCATATCAAATGCAGAACCAAGATTTCTCACATGTGCAGTTCAAAATAGGGTTGTGCTCCTATAAAATCTAATGCTGCTGCTAATCTGACAGGAGGCAGAGCTCAAACTGTAATGTTCACTCACTCGCCACTCACCTCCTGCTGTGCTGCCCAGTTCCTAACAGGCCACCAACCAGTACCGGTCCATGGCCTGGGAATTGAGGAGCCCTTCGATAGTACACAGGACAGCCCTGCTCAACACAGAATTATCCAGCTCTAATTGTCAATAGTCCTGTAGTTGAAAAGCCTAATGTAGAGACAGAAACACTGGTCTGAGGGATAAGAGACAGATATCTTTGTCTCTGCTTCTTAGAGGTCAGTCAGAAAAAGAAAGAAAAAGTCCTTTGAATTCTCAGAATGAATACCTTATACATATCCTGACATTTTAAAAAATGATGTTAATATTTGTAATGTTGTTAACAACAGGGTTAATGGCATGCATAGACCTTTAAGCAAAAGAAAGAAACCTGGAAGGAAGGGATTAAGGAAAAAAAAATATTTTATATTAATGACCAGGATGGAGAGAAGGAAAAGCTGGAGGTAAAAGAATAGGAGAGGAAAAGACAGGGACATTTGTAGTTACTTGTTTATTTAACTACATTTGTGATACTTTTACCTTGTAATAAACTTAGCAACTGTCATTTTATTCATCTTTTCTTGAACAATTTCATCCCAAAACCATTCCCCCACCATCCAGGGAAATATTGTCTTCCACAAAACCGTCCCTAGTGCCAAAAAGGTTAGGGACCACTGTATTATTGGATGTTTTGCAGCATCCCTGCCCTCTACCCACTAGATGTCAATATCAATCCATCTGCCAAGGCTCTAACAACCAAAAATGTCTCCAAATATTGCCAAATGTTCCCTGGGGACAAAATTGTAGGAAACAGCAAGCAGGGACAATAAATGAAAGAAAAAATAAAAGAAGAAACACTAAATGGAAGAAAAAGACCCTTTGGATACGTGACTGTGAGAGTCTTCATAGTGGCAGCAGCAGGAAGGATCAGCAAGCTGTTGCTTCTGCCCCCTTGTTTCTAGAGTTCCATACTTATTAGGATACCTGGGCTGAGATGCCATGCTTTGAGAGCCGTACTTGGTGTGTGGACCCAGTTTTATTAAAGGATCCTGCGGCTTCCTTCCTTATTTATGCTTGCTAACTTGCTAAGTGTCTCCTGGCAAATCACTTAACCTCCCTGAAGTGAGAATATGCTTCACTTTATTTGCTTTCTGTAATTCAATGAGAATAGTGAGATGAAGTGAGACCTCTGATTTCAGAGCTATGTGCCATTTTATAGATGTCATGCTTAACATCGTCGTTCATTAATAACATGTTCAAGCTCTGAAATGGAGATGGGGGCTAGTGCTTATTACAAACCATTAAGTACTCTGCTTAAATATAAAATCTTTTATGTGATCCACAGCAGTAGCTGCAAATTTTCCAAGAAACATCTTTTGTCAACACTAGCCTTCTATGGTTGTTACTTGGAATTTGGATAGATGTGATTTTCTTTTCTTTTCTTTTGAGCAATTTGTTCATGATTGCAGCAGTAATCATGAAAGTAGGTCAGAGCCCTCTTCGAGTTGGGTTCTTATTCCCCCCACCCCCGCCAGAGAACAGCACTTAAATATTAATAGCATCACTGGGAAAACACGACAGCTATTTCCCTGTTTTCTGCAGCTCAATGAAGGGTTGTTCCGTGCAGACCCCAGTGCTCTTGCCTCATGAATGGACGTGATTGTGGGGACATCATCTCCTACTAAGGCAAAACGTGACACTGAGAACAAAGGCTGGTTTTTAGCCTGATGTGATGAGCTCACCACAGTGCCCATGTGGGGACTTTGAAGCTCGTCCAGGTGCCAGTTTTCTGTGTATATGACATTCTTGAGGAGGCGGGGGTTGGAGACTGGGCAGCAGGCTTTTAAACATTGATCTGCAGTGTATGAGTTACAAGGTCAGATGGGGTGAGATGTCATAATTTCTATTTAGTCTGAATTTCCCCCAGAGGAAACGTATTTCCCTTACCTTTAATAAGAGAAACCGCAGTATTTTCAATGTAGCCAAACCAATAAGGGCTTTTAAAAAGCAAATTTATATAAATTATTTTCTTTATGATTATGTCTGTGAACAGGAAAATGCACTTCTCCTTTTCAATATCTACCCCACCTTTTGTGAGGCTGTGCTGATGCTCAGGAGAAATACAGGCAGGAAAGTATTCTTAGCATAGCCGATTGAAATGGGAAAACCTGAAGCAATCAGTTTTTGATTCATGCAATATCTTAAAACTACTTCGATTGCTTTTTTTTTTTTTTTTCGTTGAATTGACTGATTGGATTGTTTTAGCATGCTCTAGTCATAGCTTATTATATTGGCTCTGTGGTGGACAAATCCATCCAACTGTTTGTGGATCAAAGTGAAATTAAATGACATCATGTTTTTCTTCCCCACTTACATAGAGAATTTCCAGTCACACTACATACTGTGTGCACAATAGTTAATTAGGCACTTACAATACACCTAATACAGTGTTGGGTGTTATACAAATTCAGAATAAGATAGTTTACAGTCGTGACTTATTAGAAAAAATTTCAGAATAATCTAAGTCTGCTATTGCTACATAGTGGTAAAAAAGGACAGCTTTTGCTTCAGACTTGCATTCGAATCAGTGTTTATTAGCTAAGTTATCTCAGGCAACTTAGTTGACTTCTGAGTTTCATTTTCCTTACTTGCGAAATGAGTATAATAATACTTACTTTGAAGGCACGTAATCAGGATAATATAAGATATTGTACATAAAACACCCAGCACATAGTGAACACTTAGTACGTATAACCTACTATTATAAAGATCTCAAAATGTGTGTTGTAGTTTGAAGGCTCTCAAGATTCAGGAAAGGTTGTTCTCTTCATGGGTTGGAGGCATTTGGGAGTAATTATTCATGAGAATTAAATGAGTCTCTTGATGGCCTGTGAGAAATAGTGGGCTCTACATGGTTAAGAAATCCACAAAGGATGCTAGGACATATGAACCACAGGAACATACTGAAAACAAGAATTGGTACACATAGAAAGTGTACACTAGGAATAAATTGTGGCATTCAGATTTTGAAACCCAAGCTCACATTTGTCACTTCTACAACTCTTTAAAACCCAATTGTAATCAGGTATCTTCTTGTGGGTAGGCGTGGTCATGACAGGAAGCAGCTTTGGATTTCTCAGGAGCTGTGGAGAACTCTGGGAGCAGAAGTTGGAGGTTAACTGAAAGCCAAAGGAGAGAGCTGCCATCTTCTTAAGGAGATTCAGAGACACCAAATTTTAAGGAAGCAGAAATGGAGATGTAAATAGATGCCTTACAGCAAGTGTTTAGAGGCAGAGACACAATAAAACAGACTAAGAATAAGCTGGAGGACATCCTCAGTGCCTTAGGCACTAGCCATCCTCTGAGGCTCACCTGCATGGTATATTGGACTGGTTTAGTGATATGGTTTGGCTGTGTCCCCACCCAAATCTCATCTTGAATTATATTCCTATCATTCCCACGTGTTGTGGGAGGGACCCAGCTAAAGATAATTGAATCACGGGGGCAGTTCCCCCATACTGTTCTCATGGTTGCAAATAAGTCTCACATCATCTGATGGTTTTATAAGGGGAAACCCCTTTTGCTTGGCTCTCATTCTCTCTTCCCTGTTGCCACGTAAGTCGTGCCTTTCGCCTTCTGCCATGATTGTGCCACGTGGAACTGTGAGTTCATTAAACCTCTTTTTCCTTATTTCACCTTCTGCCACGTGGAACTGTGAGTTCATTAACCTCTTTTTCCTTATATATTACCCAGTCTCAGGTATGTCTTTATCAGCAGCATGAAAATGGACTAATACACTTAGGAACCAGTCTTCGTTGATCCTCAGGAGAGATATATTTTTTTAACTTTTATTTTAGGTTCAGGGGTCCATGTGCAGGTTTGTTACACAGGTAAACTAGTGTCATGAGGGTTTGTTGTACAGATTATTTTGTCACCTAGGTACTAAGCCTAGTACCCAGTAGTTATTTTTTCTGCTCCTCTGCTTCTTCCTACCCTTTATCCTCAAGTAGGCCCCAGTATCTGTTGTTCCCCTTTTTGTGTGCATGAGTTCTCATCATTTAGCTCCCACAGAGAACATGCGGTGTTTGGGTTTCTGTTCCTGCATTACTTTGTTAAGGATAATGGCCTCCAGCTCCATCCATGTTCCTGCAAAAGACATGATGTCTTTTTAATCTCTCCCTACTGATTTTCACCCATTCTGGAAACAACTGTTCTCTAAACAGAGTTTTAAAATACACTTCTTTTCTCCATTTTGACCCCAACCATCAAAGACCAGACTAAATGAAAAGTCTTTGTTTTCCCAGAAGGAAATACTCATACCACACTTCTAAATTTTTTTCATGACCTCACCCTTAGCCCTCCCTACACTTCTTTACTAGACTAAAAGCTCCTTAAGGGCAGGGACGATAGTGGTAAATCCTTGTATTTGGTAGAGTTTCTCAGAAATAGCCAGTGTCTCTTATAGTGCTATGAATAGCTAAGGAATCCAGTTATTTGCTAAATAAATTGGTATGTATCCTCTTGGAAGATGATTTACAAAATTAATCTAATTCCCTGGTGATGATTTTATTTCAAAACAAACTCTATCAAATTTGAATGATCACACCTGCTTTTTGACATAACACACTTCCCAAACATGCACTCTCTAGTTTTCTTACTCAGTGAGTTCTACTTCTTGAGAATTCAGCTCAACCTTTGCTGTTTCCCACAACTTCATCTTGGAATTGGTTTGCTGTATTTTGTAGGAGTTATTCTCTAACCCATGCATTAATATTTTCTCCTCTAGAAGGTTTTTAAGTCAGCCTCAGGGAGTCAGCACAGTCTGGTATCACCACTCATACTTCTTTGGTGTCATTTTGATCTTTGGGGCAAACGGCATGCCAAATATTTACTGTTTCATGCTGAATACAGAAAAAAAAATCATCCCTTATATAACATTGTTTCCCACAAAAATGTTAACTTAAAGAAAGGCCAAGAAATCTGAATTCTGTAAGCACTTTACACGTTTGAAAATATTTGTTGATATCTAGTTGATCAGCAAGGGTGGGAGGAAAAGTGGCATGATTTAGGTCCCATTTCTTTTAAAAGGCATAGAATTCATTTCTTAAATCAAGGTTGAACTGCAAATATTCTTTGTTCAGGAACTTTTATTTTTATAGACAACTTTGGTTCCAAGCTGTTGTGTGAGAATGATTCTGAGGAATCAGTGCCTCTACCATGCCTGGAAGTTAATATTTGCTTAGTGCTTGAATTAATCAGCATTGGATTCTTTGCTGCTGTCCTGGGTTCTTCTCATCCAAGAGCTTCTTTTGAAGACTTACAGTAGCACTTTTGAGGCTAAAAGGCATAGTTTCTAATGAATATTTTCAAAAGAAAAAGGCTCCAAGCCATCGTGTCTCTTCCCCACAATTTCCCCTCCAAATTTCTACCACCCTCAACATCAATAACAAAAAATCCTCTTGTGGTGAAATTGCAGGATGATTTTCCTTCCACATGTAACTGGTTCAAGCTATCAGACATATTGCTATCAACACAGGTTTGCTGGGAGAATAGAGTCTGCGGAATCTCCTGTCTTTCTATCCCTGGAATATTTCTGGAAAAATTACTGTTGCTTTAAGAACGAATCCAGGAGAGGAAAGATAGGCCCAATGTCTTGAATGGACTCTAGAACCAATGTAAACTGGTGGTGTTCTGAATGTTGCCTCACTCAGGCCTGGATTACATCCAGTGGCTGCATTAGGACTAACCCCTGGGACCTTCCCAATCCTAGAGTAAACCTGCAAGCAGGCCGTGATCTGGGGTGTGGAATAAGGGGCGAGCAAATCCATACTGGACTGGGTGCTTCTGCATTTCCCAAGACAGGAAAACTTTTTTTTTGTCCTTTTCTCACATGCTGAGTCTTAGGCAAGCCAAGGTGGCTGCTCAGTAGGGACTTATCAGCAATATTTAGTATTGGCTATTAGCAGCTAATGAAATCCCCTGGAATTTACAGCAGGATCATCTGCTCTTGGGCCACCATTCTTCAGTTTCTGCTGACTGTGATATTCAGTGCGTAGTAAAAGCTCAACTTCAAGTAGAGAGTGCTCTTCTAAATAATGGCAAGTTGGCAACTGCATGAGCTCGTACTAATTATGTTTCTGTCACTCATCTGTGGTAGATCTTTTGTGGCTCTTGTATAAAATAGCTCCAGGGTATTATTTCTGCACACTTATGCAAGCCCTGCTCATTAAATAAAGTGCTCTAAGTTAAGTTCCCTTTTAATTTTATTTTCTAAGATCATTATAATAAGAGAGAGACTGGACTGTAGTGAGCCTTTTTTTGTAGAATAGTTAATGGCAAGTTGATATAAGATCAAATTTTTAAAAATGCATAAAGAAGTCAATGGGCCTTGTCATTACTTTATATTTTGCTTTTAAAGTCCTCCACCATTAGCCCAAACTGGCATAGTAACAGTTCATGTGGTGCCTCGTAAGTGGTCATTATCAGAATCTGGATTCTTTAAGTGGAAGGAGTGTTAGACTTTGACAATCAAAAGACAAACTTTATTTCTAGAACTTAGTAGCTGCGTAAGTTCCTCTATTTGTCTGAACATGTCTCTCATCACTTAAAAATGGGCATAACAGGCTGGGCACGGTGGCTCATGCCTGTAATTCCAGCACTTTGGGAGGCTGAGGCAGACAGATCATGAGGTCAGGAGTTCGAGACCTGCCTGGCCAACATGGTGAAACCTCATTTCTACTAAAAATACAAACATTAGCAGGGCACAGTGGCAGTCACCTGTAATCCCAGCTACTCGGGAGGTTGAGGCAGGAGAATTGCTTGAACCTGGGAGGCAGAGGTTGTAGTGAGCTGAGATTGCGCCACTGCACTCCAGCCTGGATGACAGAGCAAGACTCTGTCTCGGAAAAACAAAAGGTGGGGGGTGTAATAATTCCTACCTTACAGGGTTATTATGAGGTTAAATGATCAGTTCTTTTATGTACATATATATTCCTTTATATATATCCAAAGCATTTTGTAGATTGGCAAATTATGTACATCTTTGTTATTGTTATTGCTATTGTTGTTGTTGTTAATGCCATACTGCTTCAGATAGGGATATTTTAAATATGCCTTGCCTTTCTATGTAAGCTGTGTTTTATGCTTAGGGGCCTACATATAAGACTTAACTGGAATCTTTGAATATTTGTCTTAGTAAGAATAACAATAACGAACAATATCATGTAGGAAAATCTCATCCAAAAACTGCATGCTCTGCTACTGCCCCCATAGAGCTAGCTGGAGATGTGTGGCTAATGGGACCAGTTGCAGTGGTGTGCTGTCCAGATTTATATTATTAGGCCACATGGTGTACATCCTGACATCCTGGGTTGATTGACCTTTACTGACTTTTTCTCAGCTTGGAAGCTTGGAGGACACTCCAATACACATGCCATGACAGAGAATTCCAGTTTTGCTTTGTGACAATAGTGCTTGATGGAGACTGTCAGAATAGACTTAAAATCATTTGAAATAATTTGAGCTCTTTAGGTTGAATGGGTCGGTTCAAACAAGATCAATGGATTTGCTATTCTTCACATATCTTTTCTCTTATCCCGAAAGACAATGGTTTTACACTTTTGCAAGTATAAATTTATAATATGATTTTCATAATGTGAAACTAAGTTTTGGTGTTTCCCAGTACTGGATTTGAATAAATATAATTTTAATATTGAATAAATATATTAAAATATATAATATATTTTGGCATTTTACATTACAAGTCTTCTGTATATCCACCCTATCTATATATCTTTTATATATGTAGGTAAATAAATTTTACCTGATATTTTCAGAGCTAAAAAATGAAGCATGTTTATAGTGTGGCCATTTGAATGCATCTTCTGTATAAGTGTGAATAAACAGTAATAAGATATTGATATAGGCCGAGGCGGGCAAATCACTTGAGGTCAGAAGTTTGAGACCAGCCTGGCCAACATGATGAAATCTTGTTTCTACTAAAAATACAAAAATTAGCCAGGCGTGGTGGCGTGCGCCTATAGTCCCAGCTACTGGGAAGGCTGAGGCAGGAGAATTGATTGAACCTGGGAGGCAGAGGTTGCAGTGAGCCAAGATTACGCCACTGCACTCCAGCCTGGGCAACAAAGTGAGACTTCATCTCAAAAAAAAAAAAAAAAAAAAAAAAAAAAAAAACCAAAAAACAAAGAAATGGGTAGTTGAAGCAAGTTAAAAGATTTCTTTTCCCTTTGGATAGATGTATTTCATTAGCATTATCAGAAGATAATTAGTACCCACTATTGATGAAACGTTCTTGTGGATATATTAAGGATGGAGAAGAGGGAAGAAAGAGAAACTTCTAAAAATTTGGCATAGTTTTTTAGTTTTTAGGCATAAATAACCCTTATATACACCTTTCTAGTAGTTCTGTGGTCCCTATTTCAGCTTATGTAATGTATAGAATAACATATTATTCTAAAAACACTAACCTCATCCACTTTATCTCTTCTGTTTCAGATTGAACCCCTTGGGCAATGCTAGTGGGGAAAATGTAGTTTATGTAATACTTGGACAGTGGTAATATTCTTCAGATAAGTTGCTATTTGTTTGTGGTGCAGTCATTTTAACAAAACATTCATATTATTTTTGTTGTACCCTTTATCATCATGGAACTAATTCACCATAATGTATTTTTTTCTCAGTAGGAGTGTTTTTAAAAGTGTTACACAAATGTCACAGCATTTGAAACAATATCAGAGGCTGGCCTCTGACACATTTGAAGATTCGATGAAAACAGACATGATATTTATTCATCTTTTAAACTAGCCTAATGAGTCCTTTATAGTGTCTCCATTTCTGCTCCCATTCTCAGAGACACCATTATTAGGACTTACTATGTAATACTTATTATATAGAACTAAAGCTGAACACCGATCACGCTGTCGAGGCTGCACAGTCAGTGTGGTATCAGCTGATAACCAACCAGTTTGCAAGTTGGAGTCTTCTGACTGACAATTATATGCCAAGTGTTGTAGATTATCTGAGTGGGATATGACATGGTGCCCACACTCAAAAAGTGTTTGATTGGAAAGTGAAGGCAAATGATCACAAATGAAACATTTAGAACACAAGTGCTTGACAGGGTGGAAAGGGCTTGAGCTGGATGAGAGACTTGGAAGAATTATTGATTTCTCAAATGTGACGCTGGAAGTTTCAATCCCCTTATAGTACAGACGCAGAAACTAAAGTCATTCATCTGGCTTCAAATAACTCCTTGGAGCACAGCAAGGATTAGCATCATGTCTCTGATTTAAGGTTCAGGGAGTTGAAGAGTTGGGCTTGTGTAGGTTCCCCAAGGATGGATTAGTAGAGAGTAAAATATAGATGGAATGTTTTTGACTATAGGAGCAAGGTGGATATGACTGAGCATTTGGTAGTTACCTAAGAAAATTGACTGGTGTGGTGAAGGAATACTGGGAAATAAGTTTTGGTAGACTTAGTAGGGGAGAATTATGGGGGTCCTTTAAAATATAATAGAATGTATTGGCTCAATAAAGTGGGAAATAAGGAATTATCACAGGCTTTTGCATGGGGAAGAAATTAAAGGAAGTTTGTTCAGAAGATTAGTCTGAATTCTATACTTAAAATGTTTGAAAGGCACAAGAATAGAGCCTGGAGACTAGCCATGGGACTGCTGCTGTAACTCAGTTGGGGACCTTGCCTCAGGGGAGGGGATGGCACTGGGGATTGAGATAAAAGGACCCATCAGAGGCATCTTGAAACAAGCAATAATTGGATTTTAGAGATTGAGTAAAGGGTCAAAGATAACTCATAGTGTCCTAATCCATGATGCTGTAGACTGGTGCTGAAATGGGAAAACCGTTTTGAAAATTAGTGATCAAGTAAAGTCTTTCATTTAGTGCTTTAGTCAGACATAGAGGAATTTCTTCAGACACCAATGCAGAGCATCCTAAGTGACTTTAGTAACATGCATGTCCCTATGACCTTCTGTATTGGGAAAGGGTGACTGTCAGTAGCACAGGCTTGTTCTTGGCGGATCTGGAAGAGCGTTATCACAGTGAACAGCTACATGGCAGCAGAATTCAGGGCTTGTGTTGTTCTCATCTATTCAATATGTGTAATTATACTGTACTTGCTAAGGATGGTTAGCGTCTGGGATAACCACACAGAGATCATGCCTCCATTTATGCCTGTGGAATTCTGCACACACAATTCTATTGTCCCATAACAAATCATCCCAAGATATAATGGCTTAAGACAACAACAATTTTATTTGTGCATGATTTTGTGGGTCAGCAATTTGGCTGGAATTACCTGAGCAATTCTTCCACTGATCTCACAGGGGGCCACTCATCTGGCTGCAGTTGTTTGGTGGCTCAGCTATGGCTGTTAGCTATGGCTAATCTAAGGTGGTCTCTCTCCCATGTCTGGAATTTGGTTTGGTTGTCATCGGGGCCTCTGTCTTTAGGGGAATGAGGCAGTGGGGAGAGTGGGGAATTTGCCAGATCTCTGGAACCTGAGTTCAGAATTGTTGCAGTGTCAAACTTCTGCCACATTTTGTTGGTCAGAGCAAGTCAAAAGGCTGCCCACATTTCAGGGGAAAAGAAATAGACTCCACTTCTTGAAGAGAGGATTGCCAAAACCATATTGCAAATGGGCATACATACGGGAGTGGAAAGAATTTGTGGCAATTTAAAAAAGTTTGCAGTGCATCACAGAACATGATCAGAGTTTTATTATAAAGTCTTTCTGACTACAGCATGAAAATGAAATTAGTGATCAGGAAGAAAATTTAGACTGGAAACCTGAAGACTAATCTGGAAGTTTTTGTATTAAACCAAGAGAGTAATTATTGGCGTATTAGTGACCACAATTGCAAAGTGATGAACACATGGGAATAGACTCAAAATCAATGTTAAGATGGTAAAACTTGGAAATGGATTTGATGTAGGAAAGGGTCAAGAAAGAAGACCAAGTGTCTGGTTTGGACAAGTGGGGAGCAAAGTGATGACATTGACCAACACAAGGAAGATTGCAGGAGAACCAGGCTTGGATGGAAAGTTGAGAGCTGCTGGAATGTTGTGTCTGAGAGGCCTGCATGGCACCCGTGAAAAAAAGGCAGAGCTCTCACCTGAGGAGGAAAGGAAATTAATGGGGTTTAAGGAAACTGCTGAAATAGCTGTCATTGGGAATGGAGACCACAGGACACTGGGAAATATGGAATTATGGACAGTGCTGAGCACTTGTCAGGGAATAGAAATCATGAATGCAAGTGACTCAAGGCTACAAGCTTGGGCAATTTTTTTTTCTTTTCTTTTCTTTTCTTTTTTTTTTTTTTTTTTTTTTTTTTTTTTTTTTTTTTTTTTTGAGATGGAGTCTCACTCTGTCGCCCAGGCTGGAGTGCAGTGGTGCAATCTCGACTCACTGCTACCTCCATCTCCCGGGTTCACGCCATTCTCCTGCCTCAAACTCCTGAGTAGCTGGGACTACAGGCGCGCGCCACCACACCCGGTTTTTTTTTTTTTTTTTTTTTTTTTTTTTTTTTTTTTTTTGTATTTTTAGTAGAGACGGGGTTTCACGGTGTTAGCCAGGATGGTCTCAATCTCCTGATCTCATGATCCACCCGCCTCGACCTCCCAAAGTGCTGGAATTACAGGTGTGAGCCACCGTGCCCAGCTGGGCAATTTTTTCATAATGCTCAGCCACCCTTATACAGGAATAGAGAATTCTTTGAATAGATCCTGACATTTAATATGTGGGCTTGGTAAAATTTCTTTGCTCAGTGTAAGAAGTTTAGGCTCAGATTTCTGAAGATCAAAATAAGGTATCTTAAAAGGCAATGAACAAGACCAGCTGCGTAATTTGCTGGACACAAATGCCAAAGGAAAATGCTGACCTCCTTGTTAAAACATTACATAGAGCTCAAGGTGGTGACAACAAAGCATTAAGCCAAGCTGAGGCCCTCTGAGAGTGTGGTTCCGTGTGACTCCATAGGTCACAGGCCTGTGAAGCTGGTCTGGCAATAGGGAATCTATATGGGGATTGGCAGAATATAATCACTGAGAGAAAATTTGGATATTTCTCTCTGAACATCTTTTTCCTTCCTCCTCTTCGTTTCTCAAATATATAAATAACTAAGGTAATAAAGATGATATATGCTAGGGAAGTGGTTGGCATGGAAGGGATTTGGTGGCATGATATATTTAAGGACTGGCCCTTACTATTCATCTGTGCCTATTTAAATGGAAAAACTGATGTCTCTGGCCTCAAGTCCTATGTCGCAGTGTCTACTCCATGACAGCTGGGTGAGTTCCCAAGCAACATTAATATTAAGGTTATCGTCTTAAGCACAGTATTCCTAAAATCTTCTGTTTTCTTATAAACCTGGAGCCTTCAGCTCCATACTTTTCCTTCTCTTTGAGTCTGTCTGAATGCTGACTTCTTTGTGCTGTGAAAAAAGGAAACTGCTCTCTAGCTTATTGAAGACTATTCCTGGAGTCAAGGGAATAAGAAACCAATTTTGAAATCAATGTTGAGTTAGGTCTGCTGGGCCCCAATGAGTCATATCTACTGAAGCACAATTTCTATTGCAGAGACATTAACTCCCATCCCCGTTTCCATTAATTTTGAAGAGTCTTCTTGAGAGGCTGTGGGGTTACTAGGGAATTAGGCTCACTGTACTTCCTATACTCGGACTTTATAGCTGGAATGAATTTAGAGATAAGTGATTATGCATTATAATCTTTTCATTTTATAAGTGAGAAATCTGAGGCCCAGATTTGTGATTTGTTCCAAATCAGTTAGCTAGACAGGGAGGAGTTGTGAGCCTCTAGGAAACCACTCCTACGACATCCCAACATGCTCTGTTATTTCCCATCATAAGAAACAACTAACTAAACAAACAAAAAAATCCTTTCCCAGTTCTTCCTACTACATTTTCTCCAACATAGTGCTAATTTATGTAAAGAAGAGAAGCTCATTAAGATGAAGAGAAAAGCGTATAATTTTAGCAATGGAAAATGACTAAGATCTTAGCAGTGTCAAATTTCTTTCCAACTTCTTTTGGAGGATAGTTGTGAAAATTAAGAACATAAAACCTTTTCTTTCTAATAGTGAAATATAATGTCCCTTCATTTGGAAGAGAGAAGAATTTAAGAAAAATCAGTCATTGTTTCAGGTCTTCAGTCATATTTTATTTTAGGTAAAGCTGACCACAGAGTGAATTTCTGTAAATAAAGTCATGCGGTTTTCAACAGTCTTCAGTATAAAATTGCATTTCTGTTTTGTGAACCCGAGATAAAGGAAATCACATGAAATATTAAAGCAATTATTTAAAATGATACATTTGAAAACAACAACCTTAGAACAAATACTAAAAATATGAATTTTACTTATATTAGAAACTTCATCTGCAACTCTTACCCTGCACAAAAATATGCCTAGGGATGTCTTTATCTATAGAGAGAATCTCATATAACTGAAATCTCTATGGTCAAGTAAAGTTTTATGCTTCATGATAACTTTTTAACATTTGAAATTTCTGTGTATTTTTAAATAAAACTTTTATTTTAGATAGATTTGGCTTTATAGAAAAATTACAAAGATAGTACAGAGTTCTCATATACTCCCCACCCAGGTTCCCCTATTGTTAACATCCTACGTGAGTATAATTAATTGAACCAATAATGATACGTTATTATTAACTAAACCCCTCACTTTATTCAGATTTGCTTACTTTTTTCTAACTCCCCCTTTTTTTATTCCAGAGTCCTGTATTAGGTTAGCACATTAAATGTAGTTATGTATCTCCGTACGCCCCTCTTGACTGTGACTGTTTCTCAGACTTTACTTGTTTTTGATGATCTTGCCAGTTTTGAGGAGCACCAATTAGATATTTTGTAGAAGGTCTCTTGATGAGATTTTTCTGATGTTTTTCTCAGGATTAGATTGACTTTATGTGTTTTGGGAAGGAAAAATGCCCTTCTGAGTTTATGTGGTTTGGGGAGGAAAAGTGCCCTTCTCATCACATTATACCAAGGGTACATGCTATCAGTATAACTCATCATCGTTGATATTAACTTTGATCACTTAACTGAGGTGTAGTGTTTGCCAGGTTTTTACCAGAAAGTTATTCCCCTGTGGTTTCTATGCTGTGCTCTTTGGAAGGAAGTCACCACGTACAGTCCACAATTGAGTGGGGAGTGGTGTTCCATCTACTTGAGGGATGATTATCTATGTAAATTACTTGGAATTTCTCTGGTGTGAGAGATTTGTCTATTCTCCCACATTTATTTGTTTATGATATATTTTGTCAGGATAGACTCATGGTTATATACATATATTTTATTTTTGATTGTAATTCCACACCACTTTATTTTGTTGCTCAAAGTGTTTTTAGTTTTGGCCTTTGAAAACTCTTTCAGTTGCATTTATGCATATTTTAATTGATGGTTTTCAAACACATATGAATCACTTCTAAGAGACACCAGAATATATCTTATATTTAGCATAAATCTATTACCTTGAGATAAAATAGAGGTCAGTAACATTTTCAAGTGGGTCAATTTTCTGTGGTTGCACCAGGTAAAGAGTAAATTTAATATTTGGACATTCAACACATGGTACCTATTACTTCAAGGCACTCTACTAGGTGCTGTGGGAGATTCGAGCATGATTCACACTGTCTGCAGCCTTTGCCAGCCTCCAAGCTAGCAGGTTAATTAAAGCATTACTTATTTAACTACAGTACAGAAATTAGGAATCATAAGAGAGATGTAGATAAAGGGCTGTGGAAATAAAGGGAGGATGTTTGAAAGGATCCTGAATATTTGGTGTATGAGCTAAACCTTAAAGGACAGTAAAGATTCAGATATGATGAGATGGGAGAGGATGGCATGTGCGCAGAACACAGTGAGGAGGACTTGGAGGTGGGAGAAGAAAGGCCACTATGGGAGAAGTCAGGTGGTTCAGTTTGACTTGAATTACTGTTTTCTTTTGGTGTGAATTTACAGATAATATATTTAGTTTAAGTGAGTGGCTGTACTTTTACAGATGGAGTTCAAATTTAGCTTTTAATTATTGTTTTGTTTTTAAATGGGAAAAAAAGCTATTCTGACTTTAGAATGTGCCAATAAGAATATTGACATCACTCTTGGTTCTCTGCTTAATGCCTTATTTCGTTAATACCCTCTTTGGGAATCCCAGCGTTGTTGAAATTTTGCAGTTTAAATTTTTATTTCTATTTTGTTTGCAAAGGAGACTTTTACATTCAATCTTAAACTTGTATTTATTATTCAAAGGATTTTAAAGTGTCATTAAGCTGGTATTGAGAAGTTACTTTCAGTATGAAGATGGTTGAGAACAAAAGTTTAATGAGTTTGGGATGAAAAAAATAAAATATTTTATTCCTTTTTTCTGGTTTTAAAAGAAGCCTTGGTTTTTTAAAGTTATGTTTGTTGAGGTATAATTTATGTACAGTAAAATTTACCCCTTTTAGGTGTAAATTTCAGTGAGTCTTGGCAAATGCACTTAATTCTGTAATTACCATAATAGTTAAAACAGATAGTACATTTGTCTCTCCAGAAAGTTTTCTGGTCCCTTTTGTTGTCATTGCCTTCTCCTACTGTCAGCCCAGGTGACCCATGATTTGGGTTCCGTCTCTGTCTTTTCCAGAATGTCATAAATAGATGATACAGTATGTAGCCATTTGTGTCTGGGTTCTTTTACTTAACCTAATGCTTTGAGGTTCATCCTTATTGATGCATGTATTAATAATGTATTCCTTTTTATCACTGAAATATTCCATTTTATGTGCTTATCTTTTCACCAGTTGATGGACATTTGGAATGTTCCCAGCTTTTGGCAGTTGTGTAAAAGCTGCTATAAACATTCATGTGCAGGCCTTTGCGTGGACATATGTTTTCTTTTTTCTCTGGTAAATACCTAGAAGTGTGATTGTTGTGTCATACAGCAAATGTTTGTATAACTCTGTAAGAAACTGCCAAACTGTTTTCCACAGTGGCTGTACCCTTTTGTATTCTCACCAGCAGTGTATGAGAGTTTAGTTCTACCATATTCTCACCAATACTAGGTATGGTCAGTCTTTTTAATTTTAGCCCTTCTAATAGGCTTTTAATTGTATGTCATTGTAGTTTTACTTACATTTTCTTAATGACTTAATGATAGTAAACTTTTTTTTTTCATGTCCTTATTGACCATCTTTATCTCTTTGGCAAAGTAACTGTCAAATCTCCCCTCACGTCACCCTGTCAAGCTTTTAAAAAAAGTTTGGATGGTTTATCTTCTTATTGATTGGATTGTAAGAGTTCTTCATATATTCTAGATACAAGCACCTTGTCAGATACTGTTTTGCAATTTTTTCTTCCCCATCTGAGGCTTTTTATTTTATTTACAGTGTATTTCAAAGAGCAAAGGTTTTTGGTTTGATGAAGTCCAATTTGTATTGTTTGTTTTATGGTTCACACTTTTTGAGAGACGAGATCGGGCGCATTCAGGGTGGTATGGCAGTAGACAGTTCACACTTTTTGTATCCTATCTAAGAGTTCTTTCCCTAACCCAAGGGGATTACAAAGATTTTCTCCTTTTTCTTCTAGAAGCTTTATACTTTTAGGCTTAGGAGTTACATTTAGGCCTGGGGTTAATTTTTAAGTTAATTTTGTTTAATATGGAGCAAAGTTATTGTTATAATTTAAAATGTTTTAGAATTCCAAGACTTTATATTCAAATGCAGAATCCAAAATTGATATCTGAATTTTTTGTTGTCTTATATACGTTGTCCTGTTTTATTCTGTTAATGCATCTAGGAGAGAGTTAACTGTAATAGATGGATTGAGAGACTCCTTAAGAGGTAAGTTTCTCTGTTTCCCCTTTCTCATGTATTCTTCTTCCACACTGAACATCAGTGAGACTTTCTTTGTAATATTGTTTCCAGTTTTTATCTGTAGCCTTTTTCAAAAGACTGGGAGGCTCTAGAGAGGATCTGGTAAGATAAATGAAAATAAGTAGGGAGGGATAATAGGGCTATGTGGAAAACTGGAGGAAATAGAGATGGTAAAGATAGTAAGCAGGTGAGTGAGGGAGTGAAGCATGTACTTTGAAAGGTGTGACTTGAATATACAGGACAAATTAGGGAGGATGAATGACTGGTTCAGAGCGACCATATAGAGGAAGTGGGTGGATAGTGCTGATTTTTAGAGTTCACAGGTGGAAGAAAAGAAGGCTAAAGGATGGGGAAATACCCACAGAACAAAGTACCATTCAAGAGAATGTGCTCCTGATGAAATAACCCTCAATGATGAGAATTGGGAAGGACATAGGAAAAGAAAATCAGGCATTAAAGATAATTCCAACATTTAGAGTCTTGTAGACAGGGAAAATAGTGCGTCCCAGGGAAATAGGGGAGTTTGGGATGAAAATCCACTGGAAGATGATAAAGACAGTGGTTTTTAAACTATGTGCTTTTGCAAAAGATAGCAATTGACCCTATCCAAGTTGCTCTTTGGAAATATAATCCTGGGTTTGGGTTAGAGTCATAAGGATCGTTATAGAAATGAAAGCTACAAATAAGATTAGTCTCTCCAAGGACAAGAAAAGTGAAAGAAGAAAAGTAAGACAAAGATTTATCTTATGAAGACTCATACAGTTAAACATTTCAAATTAAAGGGCAGATAAGAAACAACTGAAGGATACAGAGAAAGCATGTCCAGAGAACTAGTTGAGGACACAGAAGAGGTAGCATGTAAACAGATGAGGAAGTTTCAGGAAGGACCTTGTTATCCTGTAGATGTAGAGCATAGAGATCAAGCCAAATAAACATACAGAAAAAGCTACTATATTTTCTTAGAAAAAGTCATTGGTGATCTTGAAGAACAGTGAGGAAGAAAGAAAAAATACAGTAGCCCTCCTTATCTGAGGTTTCACATTCTGAGGTTTCAGTTACCCACAGTCTACCATAGTTGTAAAATACGTGAGTACAGTACAATAAGATATTTTGAGAGAGAGAGAGACAGAGAGACCATGTTCCCATAACTTTTATTACCGTATATTGCTATAATTGTTCTATCTTATTGTAAGTTATTGTTGTTAATCTCTTACTGTGCCTGATTTATAAATTACACTTTATCATGTTTGTATCAGGTATGTTGTATATACAGGAAAAATCACAGTATATATTGATTATATTGGGTTTGTTACTATCTGTGGTTTCAGGCATAGTAACCTGAAAGTCATCTGAAAGTAATCTGAAAGGGAAGAGGAACATATTCCTCAAGGATAAGGGGGGATTACTGTACAAGAGAAGGGAAACATGGACACTGTCTCTTAGCAGTGTTCCCCAACTTGTGTACTCTGACAGTTATTAGTAATGCTACAAAATTTTATACTGTTTACGAAAGTTGAATGAAGTTAAAAACATTTCTTTACTAAAAAAGTGTAAAATGTTTTTTTTTTTCCAATACTTTCCACCCTTCACTATGCTAATGTGAACTATTAAGCCCTAAAGAGGGGAACTATAGTATGCCACTGTTTCCTACTTACTAGCCTTTGCATCCCTTTCCTTTCTTTTACTTACAGAATGTCTTCTTGGAGAGGACATTCCAACAAGGGAAGAGAGAACTAATGTCAGTAAAGTTTATCCTGTGCATTAATTCTGACATGAGAAGTATTGTGGATAAAAGTAAAATAGAGAAAGGAGATACATGTGTTGAAGTGGTCAATTGTAAGAGTGGTCAGGGAGAGATGACATATTAAAGACTTAAAGGAGGTAAGGAAGCAAACCATGCTTCCCTCTGGGGGAATCACATTCCATGTGCAAAGTTGCTGAGGTTAGAGCAGCCTGATGTGTATGCAAGGCAGGAAGGACAGTAAGGTTGAAGTGGGAGTGGGAGGAGATGTGGTCAGAGGTTTGTGTCTGAGTGTTTCTGGCAGCACTTGAACAGAGTGCAGTTCCTAGCACTGGGGCATTGACTTGAGATTGTATAGAGTCGGTTTCTGCTTTTGTGTTTCCCATCAGTGACATCACGTTAGCATCTGTTGTTGCTCCTTCCCACTACTTTGGCCAATGGCTCATTGACACAGGAGGAACCCTGGCCAGAGTACTTTCTCATCTGACCCATTCTGGAAGAGCAAAGCATGATTCTGTGTGACTTTGGAGAAACAAGAAGATAAGTAGAGCATACTACAGATTGGCTAAGGATCTCTTAAAAAGGAGAAAGTTGTTGAGTTTCATCCAGGAGTCTGGGGGCAATAAAGGAAGAGTGTGAAGATCTTTGGGGGTGGGGAGATGGGAGAGAGGAGATGGAAAACACAGTCATCCCCCTATATTTATGGGTTTCACACCAAATAATCAAACATGGATTTGTTGGAGATCTTTCTGCTAGGGATTCTCTCAAATGTGATTTATAAAATTAGAGATCCTTGGTGATTTATAGCTGTTCTCTCTTTGAAGCTTTCTTCATATTATGTAATTTTAAGAAATAGTCTATTATCTTTAACAGCAGAAGGTCATTTTATATCCTGTCTCACTCTTGGGAAATAAGTGTCCTCTAAGTAGGTCTTAATTTTTTTTCATAATAATATGTAAAACATTCAAATCTCTGGAATTTATTTTTTAATGAATAAACTTTACTTTTTGAGCAGTTTAGGTTCACATCAAACCTGAGTGGAAAACAGATGGTTCCTACATACCCCTCTCCCCACACAGGCACAGCCTCCCTCACTATCAACATCTCACACTAGAATGATACATTTGTTAAAATCAATGTGAAATTTATTTTTTAATCAGATGGAATGAGAAGTGAAAATCAGTATCTTTTGAGGCGGATGTGATTTGGAATGGACCTGTTCCCTCTTAGTATGTTTTTTAAAGCCTGATTTCTTTATGCCTTACATCTGAACTTATTGGTAATTTTTAAGTAAATGTATGTCTTAAATGATAAGTTATTTCTGCATGAAATATTACTTTCAAGGGCAGGTATGAGGTCTACTGTGATTTTAGCTAATTTACAGATGAATAATTTTAGCAAAGGATTCACACAGCTCTGAGTTGAAGGAGATTCCAGATTCTCATTTGCTCACATGGGCCTCTGGAAGTTCTACCACAGTGAGGGATTACTGTGGCAGCTGGTGAGTCGGAGGCTAGTTCTAAGGGATACATGAAGAGTGAATACACTAAAATCCTAGTGATGCAGGACAGGAGAGCCCCAAAGTGGGGCTTAGCCTGTGAGGGTTCTTAGCTTCACCCAAGAAATAATTCAAGGGTGAGCTGGAGTTAGGGTAGAAGAAAATGGCTTTATTGAAGTGACAGTGTTACTGCTCCATGACTGCTCCTGCAGAGTAGGGCTACCCCATAGGGAGTGTGCTGCGAGTAACAGCACAGGGCAGCTTTGCAGTCGTATTTATACCTATTTTTAATTCTATTAGATTAAGGGGCAGTTGATGCAGAAGTCTCTAGGAAAAGAGTGGTAGCTTTTGGGTCACTGGGTCATTGCCATGGAAAGGGGTGGTAACTCCCAGGTGTTGCCATGGCAATGGTAAACTGACATGGCACGCTGGTGGGCGTGTCTAATGGGAAGCTGTTTCTGCCCTGTCCCTGTTTTTGCTAGTCCTCAATTTGGTCTGGTATTCAATCCCACCTCTAGAGTTGAGTCCTGCCTCCTCCCTCACTAGTGTAAATATAAACAAAGCATGAAGTTCTTATGCAAATAGCTATTTAGGAGGAAGTGTGTGTATGTGTATAAAATATTTCACAGTATATTAACAAATGATGCTTAAATTAGCTCAATAAACCCAGACACATTTTCTCCAGATACATTTTCTTCCTTTGGTTATTCATCTTTTGAATTCATCTGAGAAAATACTTTTTATTTATATTTTATAGTCTGATTTCTGTAATCATAGATTTTTTTAAAGCAGAAAAAATGAGGGTGGACACAGAAGGCATGAGAACAGGGTCCGTTTACAGCTATAAGGACACAAAGCAAAGCAGAAATTTGTCAATTTTTATTAATTTAGTTAGTGTATTCATTTAGAAAACTTCAGTTAATCATCTATGTCAACCACTGCACTTGGGGCTAGACACATGAGGGTGAATAACTCACAGTCTCTACCTTCAAGGAAGCAGAATGCATAGAGATGCCTTGACAGAAAACATCTCCCCTGCCCTTTTTTCTCCCTTCCGTCTTTCTTTCCTCTCCTCCTCTTTGGGGTAGAAAAGATAATAGTAATCTAGCCTTAAATAGTTTATACACAATATGCTGTTTCTCTTCCAACTTGATTTAACCATTACAGTTAATTCCAGTGTAATAAAAATGATTCTTAGAAATGTTACAGTTGGTGTTTTTAAAAGCTATTTGATATTATACAGTCTATTTCTTTTCCTTAGCCTGTAATTTGTCATCATGCTCTCCTGTAACCTAGAAAAGCTATTGGCATTTAAGGTCTTTACTTATTAAATGCCTTTCATGAGCCGACTTGGTTTATTAACCTGGATTTTTTTCTGTCTATATTTTAGGTAGTTTAAAATCCTTTCCTTCAACTAAGTTCTTGAGTTTTATAATCATTCTTGTTTGGCTTTTCTCACCTTTTGCAAATTTGTATGCTTCTCTTGGGAACTGAAGCTTGCAGCTGATATGCCATTAATCTTGCATCTTTTTTCTCTTTGATGACATCTTTTCTTCAAGCCTAAGTTATTATGATTATTTTGGCCACCATGTTGCCTTATCAACATGATTATTTTATTCAGCCTTCTCGCATATATGTTCCCTCTGGCAAGACTTCCCTCCACCAAGTTTTTCTCTTTCTGAAATAAATAAATAAATGATTCCAAGCACTTTTCCAGGAAAATATGCTCATTTGCATTTTATTGAATGGCATTTTATTTTCTTCCAATATTAGTACTACCCTTGACTCCTTTTATAGTTTTCTTACGCGCTCTGGATTTAGAACTCAAATTATTATCAGTGGCTCAGTAAATGTTAGCTAATGCTTTTAAAACTTTAAGATGCATATCCCTTGGATTTGGAGATTTTACATTAACTTTAAAATAAGGAGTTATTTTGGGGTGCATGAATAAAACCTCTGAGGCATTATCTTTCCTTACTATTCAACTGTGTTAGTTTTTATTTTATGTATGATGAGATTCAAGAAGAAACTTAAATTTGAGAGAAGGATTGACAATTTTAAAACATCCAGTTGAGAAAACAACAGGGCCACAGTAATATACGTTTGCATTTGTATACTTTCACACTAGTTTTTTTTTTTTTTCATCTTTTATCCTGAAGTATGTTATTTCTCTATATTGTAATGATGAGAAACCTCAGATCCAGAGAAGCATGGCACCTGGTATGGAGTGCATATTCAGCCACAGCTGCAAGAAGAGGGGGAAGCCATGCTAGGCTTACATAATCAGTGTTACCCACATAGTCAAGGTAAAACTATGCTGGAGTGATTGATTTACTCAGTGAATAAGCATTTAGATCTCTTCTGTGAACCTGTTGGCTCACTGAGGTCTGTGCTGGCCACCTTGTTCGTCATTATATTTCAGATTTAGTGATACAGTGACTGAAATATAATAGGACTCTCTTACATATTTATTGAATCAATCAATCAACAGGAGGCAGCAGCTAAATGGAGGGAAGATGTCAGAAGGGCTGCAGATGTGCTACTGTCAGAATATTTTGTGTACCAACTTCAGATAGTAGAACAATAAAATGACTTTTTATTACTTTTTGCCATAAACTTGTTATCCTAGCAAGGATAGCAATTTTTTTGTGTGTAAAGACAGAGTGTAAATATTTTAGGCTTTGTGGGCCACATATGGTCACTGTTACTTTCTTTTTTTAACATCTTAAAAATATAAAACCTGTTCTTAGCATACAAAAATATGTTCAGGCAATACAAAACAGGCCTGGCCGGGCATGGTGGCTCAAGCCTGTAATCCCAGCACTTTGGGAGGCTGAGGCAGGCAGATCACTTGAGGTCAGGAGTTTGAGACCAGCCTGGCCAACATGGTAAAATCCCGTCTCTACTAAAAATACAAAAAGTAGCCAGGCATAGTGGCACATGCCTGTAATCCCAGCTATTCAGAAGCCTGAGGAAGGAGAATCGCTTGAACCCAGGAGATGTAGGTTGCAGTGAGCAGAGATTGCGACACTGCACTCCAACCTGGGTGACAGAGTGAGACTCCATCACAAAATAAATAAATAAATAATCAATAAATAAAATGAAAATATTAAATCAGGCCTGACCTGGAGTGGGCCTGTGGTCTGTAGTTTCTCTGCTGTAGAATAAAATAATTAGAAAATTATCCTTGGAGTTCATGTTATGCTTTGTTTCACCTGTGACTATATTATAACCAGTTCCTTGAGATCTTTCTTTAACTAACATCATTTATATAATCCTCCCAGACTCTTTATTTCAGGGGTACATAGTAATTGGGCTCTGCTTCCCTTTTCTACAACTTTATTAAGATATAATTTATAATTTTCTTACTCAGGTTTTGATGTTGGGTTATACTGGCCTTGTAAAACTAGTTGAGTAGTGTTTCTTAGTCTTTTGTTTTCTGTAAATATTTGTGTTAGACTGGTGTTCTTCCTTGAATCTGTGTTAGAATTTACTGGCAAAACCACCTGGGCTTGGAATTCTCTTTTGAGGACAATTTTGATAAAAATTTGATTTCTTTAATAAATATAGGGCTCTTTAGTTTATGTTTCTTCTTGCATCAATTTTGCTGAATTTCATTTTTCAATATTTTTTTTTCCTGTTGCATCTAAGTTATCAAATTAGTTGGCATAAAATTGTTGTTAGTATTCTCTTATCGTTTAATGTCTGTAAAATCTGTGTGGATACATCTTTCTTGATATTGGTGCTTTCTATCAGTTCTCCTTTTCCTTAATCAATGTACTCGGGGGTTTGTGCACTTTGTTCAACTTTTCAAAGGACCAACATTTGGGCTGGGTGTGGTGGTTTATGCCTGTAATCCCAGCACTTTGAGATGCCAAGATGGGTAGATCACCTGAGGTCAGGAGTTCAAGACCAGCCCAGCAAAAGTGGTGAAATCCCATTTCTACTAAAAATAAAAAAAATTACCTGGGCATGGTGGCACATGCCTGTAATCCCAGCTACTCTGGAGGCTGAGGCTGGATAATTGCTTGAACCCAGGAGGCGGAGGTTGTGGTGAGCTGAGATCTTGCCAGTGCACTCCAGTTTAGGCAACAAGAGTGAAACTCTATCTCAAAAAACAAACAAACAAACAAATAAACAAAAAAGCAACATTTGGCTTTGTTAATTTTTTAAAATTATTTTTCTATTATTTATTCCATTTATTTCTGCTATTACTTTTACTGTTTCCTTTCTCCCATTTATTTTGAGTTTACTTTGTTCTTATGTGTATGGCTTCTTGAGGTAGAACTTCAGGTTATTGGAGTTTTTTCTTACCTAATACATGTACATAAATTTCCCTGAAAACACTGCTTTAGGTGTATCCCACAATTTTGATATGTTATAGTTTTGTCACTTAAATATTTCATGATTTGTCTTGTGATTTTAGTCCATACATTACTTAGAAGTTGTGGTTAGAGAACAAACTTTATAGATTTTGATCCTTTTAAATTTCTTAAGACTTGTTTTAAATCCAAGTCTATGATCTCTCTTGGTAAATGCACTTGAAAAAAGGGAATATTCTGCAGTTGTAAGATGTAGTATTCCATAAATGTCAATTAGATCAAGTTGGTTGATAGTGTTGTTCAGAACTTTTATGTTTTCACTGATTTTTTTTTTTTTTTAAGACAATGTCTCACTCTGCCACGCAGGCTGGAGTGCAGTGGCATGATCTTGGCTCACTGCAGCCTCCACCTCCTGGGGTCAAGCAATCCTCTCACCTCAGCCTCCCAAGTAGCTAGAACTACAGGTGCATGCCATGCATGCCACCATACCAGGCTAATTTTAAACTTTTTTTTTTTTTAGGGATGAAGTCTCACTATGTTGCCAAGGTTGGTCTTGAACTCCTGGCCTCAAGTGATTCTCCTGCCTTGGCCTCCCGATATGCTGGGATTATAGGTGTGAGCCACCATGCTGGGGCTGGATTATTAAAATCCGGTTGTTCTATCAATTGCTGAGAGAGGGGCATTATGACCTTTAACTGTGATTTTGGAATGGTCTAGTTCTTGTTAATTCTGTTAATTTTGTTACATATATATTTGAGGGTCTATTATCAAACACATGTTTCTAATCTGTTTTCTGATGAATTGTCCTTTTATTATTATGAAACAGCTCTCTTTATGTCTGTTAATACATGTTGTCTTGAAATCTATTTTATCTGATATTAATATAGCAACTTCAGCCTTTGTATAACTAAGTTTTGTATCTTATACCTTTTCCCATCCATTTTATTTCAACATCTCTGTGTTATTACATTTAAAGTGTATCTTTTAAGATAATATATTATTGAGTCTAGCTTTGTGTCTGCTCTGACAATCTCTGCCTTTTAATTGGGAAATGTAGACCATTACCATTTAACATAATGATTGTCATTTTTTGGATATGGGTTTACCTTTTATCATTTTTTTATCTGTGTTAATTTTCTCTGCTTTTGTTCTTTTGTTCCCCTTACCTGCCTTTTTTGGAGTTATTTAAATATGCTTTCATATTAGATTTTAAGTTATTTATTGGCTTTTGTCTATAACAATTTGATTTTGGGGAGGGTTACTTTGAGTTAATATTTTACCATTCTACTATAAAGAAACATGCACATGTATGTTTATTGCAGCACTATTTACAATAGCAAAGACTTGGACCCAATCCAAATGCCCATCAGTGATAGACTGGATAAAGAAAATATGGTACATATACACCATGGAATATATGCAGCCATAAAAAAGAATGAGTTCATGTCCTTTGCAGGGACATGGATGAAGCTGAAAACCATCATTCTCAGCAAACTAACACAGGAAAAGAAAACCAAACACTGCATNTCCATAAATGTCAATTAGATCAAGTTGGTTGATAGTGTTGTTCAGAACTTTTATGTTTTCACTGATTTTTTTTTTTTTTTTAAGACAATGTCTCACTCTGCCACGCAGGCTGGAGTGCAGTGGCATGATCTTGGCTCACTGCAGCCTCCACCTCCTGGGGTCAAGCAATCCTCTCACCTCAGCCTCCCAAGTAGCTAGAACTACAGGTGCATGCCATGCATGCCACCATACCAGGCTAATTTTTAAACTTTTTTTTTTTTTAGGGATGAAGTCTCACTATGTTGCCAAGGTTGGTCTTGAACTCCTGGCCTCAAGTGATTCTCCTGCCTTGGCCTCCCGATATGCTGGGATTATAGGTGTGAGCCACCATGCTGGGGCTGGATTATTAAAAATCCGGTTGTTCTATCAATTGCTGAGAGAGGGGCATTATGACCTTTAACTGTGATTTTGGAATGGTCTAGTTCTTGTTAATTCTGTTAATTTTTGTTACATATATATTTGAGGGTCTATTATCAAACACATGTTTCTAATCTGTTTTCTGATGAATTGTCCTTTTATTATTATGAAACAGCTCTCTTTATGTCTGTTAATACATGTTGTCTTGAAATCTATTTTATCTGATATTAATATAGCAACTTCAGCCTTTGTATAACTAAGTTTTGTATCTTATACCTTTTCCCATCCATTTTATTTCAACATCTCTGTGTTATTACATTTAAAGTGTATCTTTTTAAGATAATATATTATTGAGTCTAGCTTTGTGTCTGCTCTGACAATCTCTGCCTTTTAATTGGGAAATGTAGACCATTACCATTTAACATAATGATTGTCATTTTTTGGATATGGGTTTACCTTTTTATCATTTTTTTATCTGTGTTAATTTTCTCTGCTTTTTGTTCTTTTGTTCCCCCTTACCTGCCTTTTTTGGAGTTATTTAAATATGCTTTCATATTAGATTTTAAGTTATTTATTGGCTTTTGTCTATAACAATTTGATTTTTGGGGAGGGTTACTTTGAGTTAATATTTTACCATTCTACTATAAAGAAACATGCACATGTATGTTTATTGCAGCACTATTTACAATAGCAAAGACTTGGACCCAATCCAAATGCCCATCAGTGATAGACTGGATAAAGAAAATATGGTACATATACACCATGGAATATATGCAGCCATAAAAAAGAATGAGTTCATGTCCTTTGCAGGGACATGGATGAAGCTGAAAACCATCATTCTCAGCAAACTAACACAGGAAAAGAAAACCAAACACTGCATATTCTCATTCATAAATGGGAGTTAAACCGTGAGAACACATGGACACAGGGAGGGGAACATCACACACTGGGGCCCGTTGGGGAGTGGGGGATAAGAGGAGGGAGAGCATTAGGACAAATACCTAATGCATACAGGGCTTAAAACCTATGGGACAATGGGTTGATGGGTGCAGCAAACCACCATGGCACATAGACACCTATGTAACAAACCTGCACATTCTGCACATGTATCCCAGAACTTAAAGTAAATTTAAAAAAATACTTTTTCAGGTAAAATGTAGCCATCTTGCAGCCCTATAGATCCCATTAACAAGCCCTTCTGCTGTCTTTTTATATTATGGTTGTCATGTGAGTTATATCTATATACATTAAAAGCCTACTGAAAAATGCTATAATTTTTACTTAAAGCAGTAAGTAACTTAAACCATTTTAAATAGTTTAAGTGGAAAAACCCATAGTCTTTTATATTATTGTAGATATTTCCCATTTCTGATTTTTTTCTTCATTATTCAATCATAGATTTCCTTCTCATATTATTCCTGTTTGGCCTGAACAACTTTATTTAGCATTTCTTGTAAAGCAGGACTCCTGGCAATAATAATAATAATAATAATAATAATAATTTAGTTTTCCTTTATCTGAAACTGTCTTTATTTTGGTAGGGATTGTGTCAAGTCTGTAGATCAATTTGAGGAGTGCTATATATATTTTAACAATGTTAAATCTCCAATCAAAGAACATGAGGTGTCTTTCCATTTATTTATGTATTCTTTAATTTCTTTTAATCTGCTTTGTAGTTTTCAGTGTACCTGTCTTTTCGTTTGTTAAATTTACTTCTAAATATTTTATTATTATTATTACTATTATTATTATTTGAGATAAGATTTTGATCTGTTGCCCAGGCTGGAGTGCAGTGGTGCCATCATGGCTTACTGCAACCTCTGCCTCCTGGAGTTAAGTGTTTCTTCTGCCTCAGCCTCCTGAGCAGCTAAGACTACAGTTGTGAGCGACCATTCATGGCTAATTTTTAATTTTTTTGTAGATACGAGGTCTTGCTTTGTTGCCCAGGCTGGTCTTCAACTCCTGGCCTCAAGCAATCCTCCTGCCATAGCCTCCCAAAGCACTGGGATTATAGTATTTTTGATGCTATTAGAAATTGAATCATTTTCTTCATTTTACTTTTTGTGTTATTCATTGCTAGTATACATAAATAAAATTAATTTTTGTATATGGATGTTGTATCTTGCAACATCAGGTAATACTGCTGAACTCATTTATTAACTGTAATAGATTTTTTTAAGATTCCTTAGAGTTTTGAAGAAAATGTCTTTATTTTGCCTTTATTACAGAATAAGTTTTTGGGATATAGAATGTTGTTTCAACAGCTTTTTTCTTTCAGCGCTTTCAAGATGTTGTCCTACTATCTTCTGACCTACGTGGTTTCTGATGAGAATTCTGTGATTATTAGAATGTTTTATATGTAACGTATCATTTTTCTCTAGTTCATGTCAAGATTTTTTTCTTTATTTTTGGTTTTCAGCAGCTTATGATGTATTTAAGAATGATTACCTTTTAATTATTCTGTTTGGTGTTCACTGAGTTTAATGAATCTGTAAGTCTGTATCTTTTACCTAATCTGAGGTGTACTTAGCTATTATTTCTTTAAATATATTTTTTTCTGTTTCAATATCTTTCTCCTCCCTCTAATTAAAATATATATTAGGTCATTTATATTGCCTCAAAGGTCTCTGAGGTTTGTTCATTCTTTTTTCATTTTGTTTTCTTTCTTTTCTTCAGATTGGATAATTTATATTGCTCTATTTTCAATTTCCTTGCCTTTTTCATCTACTATTAAGTACATCCAGTAGTCTTTTTTAAAAATCATATGCATTGTATTTTTTTTTTAGTTTAAAATATCTGGTTTGGTCTCCTGAGATTTCCTTTTTTCATTCAAGTTTATTTTTCTGTTCTTCTTGTAGCAAAATTTTAGTAGCTGCTTCAATATCTTTGATAATTTTAACATCTAAGCATCTCAGGATTGCCTTTTTTTTTTTTTTTTTTTTTTTTTTTTTTTTTTTTTTTT
>NW_016812353.1:974258-1018353 GCF_001698545.2 Rhinopithecus bieti | reverse complement strand
TAATTTTAAAACATTAAACACCCGAAGTTTTCTTTTTTTTTTTTTTTTTTTTTTTTTTTTTTTTTTTTTTTTTTTTTTTTTCTTCAGACTGGCTTACTTATTTCTACTTCTTTCTGTGTGTATGCTGGACACTAAATGTTATGCTATATAGACTTTAGGTTCTGTTATAATCTTCTGAAGAATGTTTGGTTTTAATAGACAATTAACTTGTTTTGGTTTCAGTAGACAATCAACTTGATTACTTCTGTCTTGCTTTCTGTTGGCAGTGATTCAAATCTCAGTTCAGTTCTTTCAGCTTTTGGTATGCTGCTTTGGGTCTGTCTCACACGTGTGTATTGTTTTTGGTTAGGCTAATACCTGTGTGGTCTTACACAGAATTAGGTGTTTCCTTCTCTCTTTACCCTCTGGGATTTCTCTCCCACCCTCTAGTTGCAGAGACTCCTTTCCCTGTGCCTCTAGCTAGAAAGATGGCAAAGAATCAGAGTTTTAGCTACTTACACTGTAAAGCTGCTCTACGACTGGGTTCCACCCTCTAGGCAAAGGTACAAGAGGAAAATAGAACTGGGAAACTAAGCCCTATACTGAGTGTCTCTCCAAGTTTTGTCTGCCTGCCCTAGTCTTCTTACCCTCGCTCCTGTTCAGAGTCCTTAGGTAGTTTTGTTGCTTTTCTAGAATTTGTAGGCATAATCAGTGAAAAGGGATGGATTATAGGAAAAGTACACTGCTATGGTAGAACTGGAAATTATCCAGTATCCTTTTATTAATAAAGATGAAAGTTACTTCTATAAAGAACAAAACAGTGATGGGGTAGCATGAGTACCAAGTCTAGTTCTAGAAGTATTTAAATTTCTTTTATAGTGGGAGACAGTGTTTCCGTAGTCAAATTAATTATTCTAGGCATCTGCATAGGATAGAATCTTAGAAATTTGGGGTGGAGGGACATTAAAGGTTATTAGTTTAACCTCATCCTCATCGTTTTGCATATCATGCCCCAGAGTGAAAATTAAGGCCTCAGTTAACTCAGTCCACTGTTAAGATTCGCCATCTAGTTGCTGTATGTGCCATGTATTTTCACATAAGTATGTGTGCTGAAGTCATAGTGTCTGTGTCTGGAGTGTGAACACTTTTACATCTCCCTAACCCCAAAACCTAAACTTTAGACACAATTTTATAAAAGAGGGAACCCAAACAAATAAATATTTGTTGCAAACTTAACCACTTAGGTTTATTGTTAAATTACATTTATTTTGGTCCAGGGGCATAAATACAAGTTAAGATTTAATAGTTGTCTTTCTGATTTTTTCTAGTAATATAGGAAATATGAAAAAGACTTAAATAATTATGTTCTGTGCTTTTATAAGAATATAACAAAACTGACTTTAAAAAATAATGAATGATTCAATTAATCTAGAATCTGCAAGATTTGATGCAGGTGATGGTGGTGGAAGTAGCCAAATTGGCTATTTAAAAATATGTTTTTAGCAAATTTATTAAAATATGAAGACATATAAGGAGATTGAATATTTGGAGGTTTCTCAGAATCCTTTTCCAGTATCTCCCTGTCTTGAAAGTATTCTGTATATTTACTTAAAGATATCTTATACATTTACATCTTTAGTAATGTTACTTCCATGTAAAATATGTGCAGTACACATACTCCAACCCTCCTATAAAATTTAGTTCAGAGCCCTTCACTGCCTGTTAACCCTGATGGCCAGCCTCATCTAACACTTCTGTCATTCAAATAATACTTATTATTAATAAATGCCTACTGTTGTGCCAGACAGTATCCTACATATTGGAGATATACTGGTGGGATGGGGCTGGGGAGAGATTTAGATAAAAATCAAGTAAATAAATAAGTAAACATCAAAATGCGATGTTTGGTACAAAGGAATAAAGCAGGGTTTCTAATCAAGAGGGTGGGTTGGAGGTGCATTAGAGAGGGAGATAGAGATAGAGAAAGGCCCCTTCAGAGATCTCACAAGCAAAGGGATCAGCAATGGAAAAATGCCCCGAGGCAGAAACAAGCTTGGTGTATCAGAAAGACAGAAGGAAGGTGGAGTGGGTGGAGTGGAGTCAGGGATTGGAAAGGCAGCGGGTTAGAGAAGTTGTCATACTTGAGTAATTGGGACCTTATCTATGGATAAGGACTTCAGATGTTATTCATGGTCATTTGCTACAGCCAAACAGACCATCTTCTTTAAAAAAAAGTCATCTCTACTTAAACTTTTATGCTTTTGCATACATAGCTGTCCCCATATGGACACTTTCTGCCTCATTTCTTCCTGTTGAACTCTTAGCCCATTTTAAAAAATGAAGCTCAAATCCAATATCATCCATAAAGTTTTTCCTGATTGCTCTCACAGGATGTATTTTTTTTTCTTTCTCTATGTAGCCATCCATTCATTCTTGGAAACTCAGTTAGTCACTGAGAACACACTATGTTCCAGGCACTGTGCTAGGCACTAGGAATACAAAGATAAATAAGACACTGTCCTTACCTTTGCAAAGCCCATTATTTGGTGAAGAAGATAGCCATATATGAGCAGATCATTATGGTTAAGCATGATGAATGCTCTAACCAATTAAAAATGAAGCACGTTGGGTGGTGGCACAAAGCGTGAAACAACTACCTCTACCTGCATAGAGTTTCAAAGGATGAGTAGGAGTTCAGTGTCCGGGGAGAGTGAAGAAGTTTACCCTGAGTCTGAATATGCAAAGACATCAAAACATGAGTGTGCCTTGTGAGTTTGAGTAATGGTGGAAGATCCAAGATGAACATCAGAAACTTGAGCATTAAGTTGCAGATGATTGTACAGGGCCTTCCATATCTTGCCAAGGAATTTGGACTTGATAGGCTAGAGGGAATGTTACCTGGTGGGAGTATGGAGGATGATCTTGAATAGGGAGAGAAGATGAGCGATCACATTGGTCTGTTGCAATAGTCCAAATGAATGATGGTAAGTATTTAAGCATGCATTTCAGCAATGGCAGAATGAATGAACAGAAAGGGCTGGATCTAAGAGACAGTTCTGCCTTAGAAGCAACCAGTATTGGTGACCAATTGAATGTGGAACATATGGGAAAAGGATAGCTTTTGGAAGGGCTGGCTTGGGTGAATGGTGTTCCCATTAACTAAAATAAAAAACAGAGGTGGAGGAACATGGTTAAAGGAAAGAAAATTAGTTGCGTTTTTAACAGGGTTTTGAAAATTCCTGCAGTGCACCCCAGACACACATTTTGTTTATTGCATTTACAGCCCAATTGGTACTTAGCAGCAGCTGCTGTGTGTACTGTGTGGTTAGGATTCTATTTATAAAGATGACTTATCTCACTGGGCAGAGTGTTGGCCATAAAAAAACAGAATCATGCATTTCACTTTTCCATATATTCCTTAGCAGTATACACATGATCTGTCCTAACAGGTACTCAATAAATATATATTGCAGAATAAATAAAAATCAGTTTAAGATTGATGATTCTGTTTTATGAGTTGTTTAACTGTTCTTTGGGCTCCCCATGCACCAATAGAATATTAAGTTCATTGGTTAAGTGCCAGCCTGGTTTTCTTGTGTCCACCTTTATTCTGGAGTTAGAAAGAATGTCTTAGCACCAAATCTCTCACAGAGAAGAGTTTTGAATAAGGATTTATATTTTTCTTAAATTGACTTTTTTTTTTTGCAGTTTATGTAGTAGAAGGGGAAGGCATTTCATGGCATGTAAATGGTACCTTTTCAAGGTTTCATGTAGAAAAAAGGAGGGGCTATATCCATCTTATTTTCAACTGTTTACCTGGTATCTAGAGTTAGAATTGGTACATAGTAAAAAAAGGTCAATACATATTTAACAGATGAGTGAGCTAATATAGATTTCCCCGTGTTTGTGTGTTTCACTGGGCATTTTCATATGTCTGGGATGGGGAGTGTTAGACATATTCCCTCACACTCAATCATCTTTAAATTCTAAAAGTACTTTAAATGTATTGTACACTTATGCACTTTTAGAAAATTTACCATTCTGACCTTTGTCAATTTTGCCAGGCAGGCAGTGTGAAGAAATGTTCTAAAGTTCTTTGCTCAGATCTACAGGTAAAATAAATTGTTTTTCTCTCCGCTACCACTTTCAAAATTGCTTTTAAATCAGGCTTTTTAGAGGAACCTGATTTTCCCTATTGTCTGTACAGGATGTGACCTATTCCCCTTGGTTTTGACAAGTCTGTGGTAATTACTGACAGAGGAAGGCAAAAGGGACTGCCAACAAATCTCTTGATTGAGTGGCATGTGGTGAACTGGCAGCACTTTGCAGATGTGAGGATGCAACCCGCAGGTGCAGTCCAGTGCCTTGGGGTAGGGGCAGAAAGAACAGTGCAGCCCCAAAGCCATTGCCTTCTTGGACCCTTCCCCTTCAGTTTAGTCTACATACTTCTGGAACAGATAGCTTATTCAGGTTCTCATTTTGCCCATCATCCATAGGAGCTATGGACTGCTTCTCCAATGTGGGGAACCTCTTCTACTACACTGGAGTTTCATTCAAGGGCACTCATTCTTTCTGCACTCATCCCTGCCTGCCATCGCCCTTTCCTCCCACCTGGGCTTCCTGTTTTTCTTCCTGTGGTTAAGTACTTTTTCTTCCTCTCTCTCCATTTCTCTTGAAATCATTCTCCAGGATTCTTCACTTTGGGTGGAGTTGCAGGGAGGGTGTTTCCTGAGGTATGCCTTCACTGGGGCCACCATGACTCAGAGGCTGTGACTGGGAGGCCCTGGAATCATTTCTGTTTTTCCCTGAGGTCCTTATGTCCGGGAACGAGGGGTCCAGCCTCAGAGTGGTCAGTTGCATAGCTAAATAGCCAAAATAATTACCAGGTAATAGCCAAAATAATTAAGAATTATTCCAGCCTTTTGAAGGGTTTTGAAGAGGAAAAACAACGACATAGTCCATAGCTGCACTTACAAAATCTTCTTTCTCCTCCTGTCCACATTCCTTAAACTCCAAATGGCTGTCCTCTTGGATCCAGTTGAACTCGGTTTACTGCTCAGCTTCCCACATTCTTTCCTAGCACTTCATCATGGCTCAGAATTAGCCTCTGTCTCTACAAGACGCAATCCTTCTAATTTAGGAAGGGGAGAGGGAATTAGAAACAATGGGAGAAAGGAAGTTTGGGAACACTCTTCCTGTGATAATTTTTGTACTATTATGTTACATAGTATGAAAATATATTTTAAATGCTTCAAAATGAAGTCTTACATATACTAGTAGGTATGATGATACGTTTTTAAAATAAATTTAAAATTATTTTGATATGCCATTTCTTTCAAAGACAAAATACTAGCTTTTCAGGAAACAACTCCTTGTTTGACAAATGTATTCTTAAATAATTGACTTTGTGATGTCAGAATGGGTGAATTTTCACAATCTGGGATTGTGTCTTCCATCAGAGGTTATATCAGTTGTAGTAAAGAGATTTGCAACCAGAAAGGAAGAACATTTAAGAAAGTGTTCCTAGGCTGTTAGCTATGAACGTACTGGTCAGTTGCCAGAGTTAAGAAGGTCTCAGGTCAAGTTCACTAGATATATGCTGTTTATAGACAAGGAGGTCTCAAGGGCATAGCACAGAGCCTAGCTTATAGGAAGCTCTTGATGGATGATCTCTGAACTGAGCTGCTACAGAAGCTCTGCAGTCCAAAATTTTACTTTTGGACATTTATCTCCCACAGCTGTGTGTCTTAATTTCTGAACTTGCCTGTCACACTCCTTTCTCTTCCCAGTCACATGCACATAAAAGCCCTTGCAACTGATTCCTATGTCTTTAGGATTTACTGGGGATCTTCTGCCTGTGCATCAGGGTGATTATGAGCTTCTGGAAGGAGGATGGAAGGGATAGTATCAAAATGCACAGGCCTACCCCAGAAGCTTAGATAGATCACCTTTTATACTTGCTCTTAGATGATGCTGATGAAGTTATTATAGTGAGTCTTTTATTGTGGGGATGGGAGAAGGATGCTATGGTATTCTCACACGCTTTGGATAATTTTTCTCCTTTCTTTTACATTGTCACCATTTGTTTGTTTTTCCAGATACTGCTCATCTCTGGGTTGACCGCAAGATCAGTTTGTTGATGAGGAAAGTAGGTGAACAGGCAGAATACCGTTTTTTCATGGAATTTGACTCAACCAGATGGATAGAAACCTGTTGTGTTGGAAAGTACACCAGTTACTTACAGCCAAATACTTAATGTGCAAAGGCATTTAAAGAAATCTGTGAACGCTATCCGAAAATAATGCAAGGATCTATGGACATTTGTCCTTTTAGAAAGTGAACTGGCTTTTTAGGCAAAGTCTTACATCTTTAAAACTAGACTAAATGAATACCTTTTCATATACTATTCATTACCAAGTAAAATTTGGCTTATGTCTTAGATCTGCCCCTACTCAAAATTCAGTAACAGCAGTGGCATAACACCAATAAAGCTGTGATAGTGGCCAAAAATTCATGGTGCTGTAAAGCCAGTATCAGTTCTCTTATTCAGGCTCCTTTACATACTTGTCTATTCTGTCTTTCTGAAAATAAGAAACAAATTAGATAATGCTTCAATGTGAGATTCATAATGCTGATACTTATTACCGAGTGCTCTTGCAAAGAGAAGCATGGAAATCTGGGTATGGGTTTTGAAATTGAACAGCTTGGGTTTGAGTTTCAGATCTAACACTTCACAGCTTTGAGGTGAGTGTACATGAGTGTCTAAGGCTGTCTAGCTTCAGTTTCTTTATCTGAAAAACTAGGTTGATAGCAACCAGTCTCAAAGTTGTGAGAATTAAATGAGAAAATGTTTGTAAAGCTCCTAGGATAGTGTCTGGAATATTGCAAGCACTCCATATATAGTAACTATTATAAACATCAGTTCATTTCATCTTAACAACAACCCAGTGAGACAGGTAAAGCAGGAATTATTGTTATACCCATTTCTCAGACAAGAAAGCAAAGTCCCAGCGAGTTGAAGCTACTTGCCAAAAGTTACACAGTAATTTAAGTAGTGAAAATGGGACTCCAACCTGTTTTCTGACTAAAAATTCCCAATTCTATCATATATCAAGCTTGATTTTATCCACAGTTTATAATTACTGATAGATTTTTGAGATAGAAAAAAATTGTATTTAGTCTTCTGATTTCATTGAGCCTGGAGACTCGGAAGTGTTTTCCTGAGCTTAGTATAAATCCAGGAAGAGACATACTCTCAGAGATTCCAATAATTATTACACACCTTTTGCTTCCAGCAGAATATACGAAGACAAGAAGCTAAGAATAAAAGAAAACTCTGTTTTGGTTACCGAAACTTTCTGCTGTTTCCTACCCCATCAATTCCAATTGATTGGTAGTTCTGTGGTAGATGTGTCAAGGTGGGATGTGGCAATTTTTATTCTGTCGTTCTTATCTTCACAAATTTTAGGTACAAAGAATTTATAACATCCTTTCCAAGTTCAAAGGGAATGCTGTTTGTAGACATAAAACCTAGTGCATTCCCCTCACAAATTTGGTGCCCTCAGAATAGGTTTTGAGCCCTTGAGTGATGGCTACAATTACTAAGTGTTTCTAGGGTATTAGGTTTTATTTGAAGCACTTGAACAATTTTAGTAGATATGAACTTTTTTTAGTCAGCTTTATACTACTGTGGATAAAACAATAGTGTTGGTTGAGCAAACTTCTTAAAACATTTCTTCCAAGGCTGAGCTGTGCCTCTTTGATATCAAATGATTTTTCCCTGGACTTTATTAGAAAATACACATGTTGGCTGGGCGCGGTGGCTCACGGCTGTAATCCCAGCACTTTGGGAGGCCCAGGTGGGTGGATCACGAGGCCAGGAGTTCGAGACCATCCTGGCTAACACGGTGAAACCCCATCTCTACCAAAAATACAAAAAATTAGCTGGGCGTGGTGGTGGGCGCCTGTAGTCCCAGCTACTCAAGAGGCTGAGGCAGGAGAATGGCGGGAACCCGGGAGGCGGAGCTTGCAGTGAGCCGAGATCCGGCCACTGCACTCCAGGCTGGGTGACAGAGCGAGACTCCATCTCCAAAAAAAAAAAAAAAAAAAAAAGAAGAAGAAGAAAAAAGAAAACACACATGTTGATTTCCACTCTAACATCCATCTTTGTAATAACAAGAATTTACTTACCTTAGTGTCCTTATCTTTGGACAACTCTAGTAATCAAAATATCAAACTGGCACTGGAAATAATAGCAATAAACAAGATGGTAACTGTCCTCAAGGAATTTACTACTTAGTGGTGGTTGGGCATGTTGCGGGGCATGTAGTAGGGGTGGATAAAGGCAAAGAATTGAAAAAGTAAAACAAAACCAAAAAGCAAAATAGTATTACAGTGCAATAAGGGCAGTGACAGAAGAGCAGAGACAATGAAAGCCTAAAAGAGGAGTGGCTAACTTTGACTGTGAGAAGGAGGTGCAGGACCAGAGAAGAATTATTGAAGTGATAACTAAGGAAGAACAGAAACTATCCAGGCAAAGCAAAAAGGAGAGGAAGAGAGTTTTAGGCGGGGAGAGCAACATACTTAAAGGACTGGAGTAGAATGAGCACAAGGTTTGAGGAGCTGAAAGAAATTCCCTGTTGAATCCTAGGTGACAAGGGGAATGGGGACCAGTGGAAGCTGAAGAGGAAGGTGGGACCAGGTCAGGCCAGGTTTTGTTGTAAACTATATTTAAGGAACTTGACCTTCATCCTGAGAAGAGTGTGTAGACATTAAAGTAAGGATACTGCAGACAGAGCATGACTTCTGTCATCCGTTAGCTGTTGACCTTGACTGGAGAGATGGAGAGAGAACACAATGAGTAGAGGGCTTCTGGTAGCTGTAGGGTGGAGAAAACATCATAAGCTGATGAAATCCAACGGAACTGCATGTTCTCCAGTGTGTAACTAACTTTAAAGATGAGTACATTGACATCTAGAAATTTATTCCCCTTCTGCTATCAAATAAAGTTATACAAAGATTGTACATACTTCATTAAAGGACATATGTTAAGAATTTGTGCATTCTCTGCTGCTAAATGAGAGGTGTAGAAAATGAAAAAAAAAAGAATTTCTGCATTCTAGATTTAAAATTTACTTCAAAGTCAGTTTCCTAGTTATCTGGATTGTTGACTTTTACCATTTATCAAGCATTGTCTTTAAGTGTATACCTATTTAATTATCTCTTAGAAACATGGTATTTAATTTTCTAAAAAAGAAGCTCAAAGTATATTTCCTTTTGTTCCTTTATTCAGTATGCATTGATTCTTAACAAGTACCCATTGTGGAGCCAGCTCTCTTGACAGCTTTGCACTTGACTATTGCTTGGTACCTCACTGAATAATTGAGTAATTTTCTAATTACATGTTGCAGTGAGTGTGATGCTTGCATGCTACTTTTTCAAAAAGATAAATAAAAGAATTTTCTAAATATTATAGTCAGAAGAAAAATAAATTAATCATAATTACAAGTTTGCCATTCACTTACCATATATTCATCACTGTGCAAGTCTTTGGGTGAGGGTGGGGTTATGAAAACATGTAAAATAAATAATACTTACTCCCTAGAAATTCACAATATTAGTGAGGAACCAGAACATATGTGAAAAAAATGGAGGATAATACAAGGAAAATATTATTAGGAACTCAGAGTTATGGTTGAAATTACAAAGTGCAAGAAAGATGAAAAGGAGGATCTCAGTATTAGCCAGAATAATTAAGTAAGTTTTCTTGCAGGAGGGATGCTGGAGCTCAGCTTGCAAGCTGACTTTGGATTTTAATGGCTTGTCTTGCTGGGGAAGGATTTATGGGTGAAAATTATTCTGTTGCTTAATACAGTGCCGGAAGAACCAGAGTGCTGGTCAGGAACTGCATGACCTCAGTACCTTCCCATATAGGTCCAAGCCCTAATGTCACTGCTTTGCATGAATCATGTTCCAAACTACCTTCCATGTCTTATCAAGACCCCATCACTCCAGGGCTTGTATCCAACCAATGTGCCGTGGTTCATGATTAGAGGTGGTAAATGCTGGGTCTTCTCATCTCACACTTCCCCTTAGGCTGTTAGTCTAGTAGAGAATACCCTTTCTACTCCAGATATGATGGTCAAAAATAACAACCTGTAGCCACCCCTTCCCAACTCCTCCTTACCTAAAACCATTTGGTAGTAAACACCATCTATAAACAACTCATTACAGAAAAGAAACTTTTCTTCCCCAGATGTCGTTCACATAGTCTCAAACCACGAAAAGAATTTAAAAAGCAAGAATTCCCTAAATGCTAATAGGTGACTGAGAAAGTGAAGCAATCTTTGACCCTGAATTTGTACTTTCCTTGACACTTTGCCTCGTTTTCTGATATGTAAATAAGTGCAGTACCTAGTTACTATTGCACAAAGACAAAGCAACTTATGGATAGGAACATGCTTGAAAAGGTGAATTTAAAAGAGTCTTAAAAATGTAATATATTCAAGTGGAAACCAGCACAGAATTTTAATTGAATTACTAGTTAGCATTATCAGATATTATCACCTTCTTTTGAAATCACTTTCATGTCTGACCAGTGAGAAAAGCAAAAATAAAGTTTAAGGAAAAAATGTGTCATCAATTAAGTATACCAATTTCTATATATTATTGCTATGCATTTTTTCCTAAATTAAGAGAAAAGTTGTTTAGTTGTGGGAAAAAAAACCTGAGGACCTAATTATGTTATTTTCATCATGGGACAAAAATTAGAATTTTATGAGAGAATAGTTAATTCTGGGTTAACACAAAATATTAGTGAGTATTTTTTCTAGAAAATGTAGAGTTTCTTTCCCTATTGTGTAATTGCAATAGGGTTCTCAGGAGCTAAACATTTACATGAGATTGTTCTTTCCATAAACTGTCTGTTATGTTCAAGGAGTGTCCTGTTATCAAGCCCCTTGTCTATATCAGTGGTGCATAAAAATAGTTATCATTAACTTTGATGTGGTGTTCCAGGTTGATCAGGCAATGTAAAGGATTTGCATCAATACTGTGAGGAGCCTCATTTTGAAAAAAGGCCGGGCGCGGTAGCTCAAGCCTGTAATCCCAGCACTTTGGGAGGCCGAGGCGGGCGGATCACAAGGTCAGCAGATCGAGACCATCCTGGCTAACACGGTGAAACCCCGTCTCTACTAAAATACAAAACTAGCCGGGTGAGGTGGCGGGCGCCTGTAGTCCCAGCTACTCGGGAGGCTGAGGCAGGAGAATGGCGTAAACCCGGGAGGCGGAGCTTGCAGTGAGCTGAGATCCGGCCACTGCACTCCAGTCCGGGCGACAGAGTGAGACTCCGCCTCAAAAAAAAAAAAAAGAAAAAAGAAAAAAAAAATTATCTGGTAAGGAAATTTACCTGAAGAAGAAAATTTTGTTTAAGGGCTCCAAATTAAATGAAATGTTGATAATTTCAGATTTTTTAGGAATTAGAAATCCAGTTTATGAAATTCCACTGCTCTCTGGCACTCCAAAGAGAGGATGTGTTACTTTGCTGCTTCTTAGGCATAGTGAGATTTACGATGACTAGAAATCTGGATTATTGTCTAAAAATGAGGGTATGTGATAATAATTCTATAGAGAGCTAGGCCAGCACTTAGAATATCACAGAGATGAATAAGACACACCTGGCCTTTAAGACCATAACTCAAATGTCCATGGAGGAAAAAAATCTTATCTCCAATAATCTTAAATTGTAAAAATAGTATTATAACAATGTTAATACAGAAGGTCACTGAATAAACCCTCCCTAATCCTATTATCCTGATACATTTGATTACATATAAAAGTATTTTTTCATATAGTCTTTGTCTCTCTCCACATGTTTATTTCACATAACTTAATATTTATTTTTCACTTAACGGTGTACAGTGAACATTTCCCATATTGTTTTGATAGTGTTCATATTTGTAATTTTAAATGATTGCATTATATCCTATTTGAAGCACTAGCATTAACTTAAACATTTCCCTTTTAGTGTTTTATTTTTTGTACTGTAAATGTTTATTATGTAATAAACATTTTAATGTGCATATTATTTTAATGCCTGAGAGATTTTGAGGGTGAATTTTATAATTACTGGGTCAAAGAGCAAGAACACTTTTATGCTTCTGGATACATATTGCCATATTATGCTGCAAGAGTAAAATCTAGTTTTTACGTTGTTATTAGCAATACATTTCTGTTATGCCACCTTGATAGGACTGAAAATTTCTGTTATTTTATCTAATTTAACATATGCCAAATGGTACTTTATTGTTGTTTTAAAGTGCATTTCTTTGATAATTGATAAGGCTGGAGATGTGTTTGTTGAATATTTGTTCTTTCTCTCATGATAATTACAACGTATTGTTTGGAGTCTTGATTTACATTAATTCATCTATCTGTTGGAGTCTTGATTTCTTTCTTGTGGTCATTATAACTTTTTGCAATTGGTTAGCAATGAGCAAGACTTTTTGGGCAGAAGAAGCACTTTGTAGACAATAAGGCATTCAGAGAGAGGGAGCCCTGGGAACAGAATTTATTTGGCTGGGGTGAGAAGGCATAGTAATAAAATTCTCTGCTATAAATGTCTGTCCATTGTGCGAATGGAAATAAAAAAAAGATACTGTTTTAGTCATATATCATACTGCAATTTCAGAATCCTTAAAGACTGTTTATTGATTGTATGATTGAAATATTTACTTTGGGATAAAATATAAAGGTTATTTTCCATCTTAGAATATAATTCCCTGCTCTTGGCACAATTACAAACTGGGATTGGAGAAAGGAGATCATTTTCAGGATCTTATGTTCTCTGTATGCCATTTTGGCAAAAAAGGTGATGTGGGATTGCGAGAGTTATTTTCTCACGTGTCTATGGTATTTCACATTACATTACCTATCACCTTCTTCCCTTTCTGACACGAACTCACCCTCTTTAGTTAGAACCGATGGGTAGCAGATTTAACATGCTGAAGGCTCTGTTTTCCTGTTAGAGAGAAGCCTACTGCTGGGTTGATTGTGTGAGTCCCTTTCCCATTCTTTTCTTTTCTTTCTTTTTCTTTTTTTGAGACGGAGTCTCACTCTGTTGCCAGGCTGGAGGCAGTGACGCGATTATGAGCTCACTGCAACCTCCAACTCCCTGGTTCAAGTGATTCTCCTGCCTCAGCCTCCCGAGTAGCTAGGATTACAGGCACGCACCACCACACCCAGCTAATTTTTGTGTTTTTAGTATAGACGGGGTTTCACCATGTTGGCCAGGATGGTCTGGATCTCCTGACCTCGTGATCCACCTGCCTCAACCTCCCAAAGTGCTGGGATTACAGGCATGAGCCACCGTGCCCATCCTCCCATTCTTTTCGGTCAGTTGATGAATGTATTGGAATATTGAAAGAATATTTGGATATTAATATCTAGTTTAAATATTAGTAACTGTTACTTCATCAGTGTTTGGGAATTTATTTGTTGTTAGATTCCACTTTAAATTTTGAATGGATACACACATTCTTGAGGATGTTACGTTTAAACAATAATTAAACATTAATAAGCATCTTAATGTAGTTGTATTTGGTTTATCAATGACTCAGTGATTAAATATTTACAATACAGACATTGTTTTTGATTCTTGGCAAATTATTTTATTTAGTCAGGTTTTGATTTAAGGAACCTCGCTCTGGTAGTATCATGAGCATTTGGAAGAAAAGCCTCTTTCTTGGCCTCTCATTATACTCACAAATAGAATTTTTCATTTTAGGAAGGGGCTTATTTTTAAAGTGGCAAATTATTTTGATTTTTCCAAGTTAATTTAGCAATCACAGCATAAATCGAAGAACTGGGCTAAAGCTCATAACTCAAACCTAATGGAGGAGACTCTTTTCTCCTAAACCCAACCCCTAACCTCAGGATCTGCCATCACTGGGTTAACCAGATGAGAGCCCCGTGAGGTCTACAAGCAGAAAAGCTGGGAGAAAAGGAGAAAGGCAAAGCTGACTCCAGAACTGCCCCCAGGAAAGGCCCAGAATGAGTTTTGACCCAACTGCAAGGAAGAAGTAGACGGGAGAGAGAGCCATGCTCATACGTGTAAGCTCCTACTACATTTAGTGATGAGCCTGGCCTTGTCAGTATCCTGGAACCAATCCAGTGAGATCAGCAACTCCTGCTCCCTGCTAGGAGGGCAAAGAAGTGTTGAGAAAAGGGACAGAGACCGGCATCCTCTGCCTATAGTCTGCATTTCAGAAAGACAATTGTTGGTTATCTGTGCATCATCCATCTACCATTTAACACATTTATTTACCCTAGGTTTGGGTAATAAGTCTATCAACAAGACAGGTAGTTAAAACTGGAAATAGTCAATCGCTTATTTGAACCATTTGTGAAACTTTTCTAAGTGGTTGTGTTGCCTCAGATACTGTATAATCAGAAGTCATTATTTTTTCTTAAATCTCTTATCTCTAGCATATATTATTGTTAGGTTTATTTTATTGTTGAAATGCCCTTTGTTTAAAATACAGCTTAAAAGTATAAATTTGTGTATCATTCTTTAAAATAATTTTATTTCATATCTTTTCAACAATAATATACTTTTATTTTCATTAAAATTAATGTTTTTTCTAAGAATTAAATCCTGATGTAGTATAAGCAGATAAATACACATCTCAAAAGCAGTGCTAGTCTCATAATATTTATTTGATATTTCAGATTAACATAAAAGAAGACTTTTTGATATTTTAGTTCAATCAAACACAAATTCCCAGAGAAAGTCAGTCCCCTTCTATATTCTAGATAGTTCTTTGAAACTATAAATATGCAGCCCACACTAAATCAATCTATAAAGGTTTGATAGAGGCCAAACAGTTTTTCAACTCAAATCTGGTTGCCCTCTCAGGCAGACAAAATAACCACAGCCAACTCTATCATAATAAATGGTGAAGTTGATACCTTGTATTCTAGTTCGATGAACCCAAGAATAGTGTGTTTTCGAGTGTGGAAGAGAAAAATGGGTTGTCTTTATACAAAGACTTTTTTATAGGCATTTCTGTGAGCCTGATAATCATTATCTTGGTAATTAATGCCCCAGGATAGTAGGGAATTGGTCTTTATCTTATACCTGCTTTGCATTTGGGAAAACTAAGAAATAAAAAGGTTAAGAATGATTTGTCCTTGTTTTGATTATTAAACCATCTTGTTTGGCAGCGCTGACAAGTAGGAAAACTTTTTTCTTTTTACTTTGTCAATAATAGCTGCTTAAAAAGAACAAGCAAACAAGGATAGTAAGAAATAAAAAGTGAAAAGTGTTCTGGTCCTAATTTAGTTCTCCACATATAGATTTGGTAGTAATGAGATAATTGCATTTGGGAGTGATTACCTCTGCCCCATGTAAATGTAAACTCCAGAGTCTATGAGAAGTCTGTCTTTAAGGTTGCCATATCACATAAGCCATTTAGCAGAAGCAAATGAAATTAAGCACTGAATTAGTTTGATTAGTGTTTGCTGCACTGTTGTACCAATGTCATGCTAGAAATGTTTACAACTTGCCATTCAGAAGCTTTGATATAGGCTTTAATAGTGAAATTAGATGGAAGTGCTGCACAAGCATGGGATCCTGCTTGGGCAGATACACACTTCTGCCAATCCCAGTCCCAGAGGATCCTTCTGATGGCCACAGTGACCTTGATGGCCCCAAGCAGGAGGAGGGGAGGCTGTGGAATTCAAATGATAACATTGAACAGTGAGATTCCTGCAGATGAGTTGTGTGGTGAAAATTGAAGAATTGTTGTAAATTAGGCATCTGAGAAAGTATAGTAAAAAGAAAAAAATTCTCTTTCTAATTTGATAAGAGATTAATCTGGCCAAAACGCTATTGTCTTAGTCTTTGGCCTTGATATTTGGGTTAATGAGGTTTTGAAGTGCACTAAGAGGTTGCTATGGTAGGAGTAAAATACTGGAAAAATCCTGATTTATCAAAAGATTCTGGGAAAAATCAAGAGTGGAAGAGGTCTATTTTTTGTCTCCAGTATATTGTGTTGGTGGAACAAGTTTGTGATTTTTCATAGGAAAATCTTTGAGAAATGAAGACAACTGGTTCCTAGAGAAAGAAAAGACATTTGAGGAATGGATTTCTGTTGTGTAGAGACAGAATGCTTGTGGAAGACAACCTCCTTTGCTGAATGTGTGGAAACTTTCAGATTAAAAGGCAGGCAGGGATGTTTGGGGAGGGTGAGGGATGAGATTATTCAGCAGCAGGAGATATTCCTTCCTTTGAGGGGCTAGGAAAGCATCCATGCATTTTCCTGTCATATCTTGGTGAGGTTGGTACAGGGAAAATTGTCCCCTGGGGTGAGGGAAGAAAATAATTCAATATCTATTATTCTATTTATCTTTTTAATGTATTTTTAATAAATATATTGGCACATATTTATACACATACAATGTAGGAATAAATGCATAGAATATGAGGGGGTGATGTTCCACTTTTTTAAGCTACTATGGTAAAATATCTAAAATTTTGGATTTTTAGATTTCTCTTTCCTCCAGTAACTCAGCCTGGCCTCTCTGAAAATACTCCATAAACTAGAAACCCAAGGAACTGGTTTGTTCTCATTATATAGCACCTGTGAATCTTGTAAATTGTTGTTTTAACTTAGGAACTAATCTTATTTCTGTCTTATTTCCAGACATTTGTTTTTCAGAGTCCCTATTTCCTCATTTCTTTTTTTAATCCCATTGCTCTGTATGCCTTTCTGTACACCACCTTGAGATTTTTATAGAACAAAGTGGGAAATATAAATAAAGTTAAAAGTGGTTAGAGAATACATTATTCATCAAGCTCTTAGGACTTTCCAAAGCAGCTTCATAGCTCTAGGATCTCTAGGTAGCTTGAAATAGTCAACTTATTTAAAGTGCTATTTTTCTTGATAATTATGTTTTCTTTCTAATAAATTTTGCTGTTTTCTGTTGTCCTCTGATATTATAATAAGTTGGAATTGTGAGAATAGTTCTTAAAATAGAATGTGATTCTTTTTCTATAATAAGATCTGCTTTAATTTAGTCTCAATACAATGAAAATATAATGGAAGTGTCAACTTCAGAACATAGAATCTGGAGAAATTTGCTGCCAGTAGCAAGATGCAATTCATAACCTTTTCAAGATATAACAAAACATTTCATTTTCTACTGAAATTATTTGTGGGGCTTTAAAAATATTCTTTGATAATAAAAGGTGTCACAAAGCTAACCTCAGCAAGATGATTTTATTGCATTTCATCATTTTCAGAATAATTTAATTAGTTATTCAGGATATGGAAAGGCATACACCACAGTATTTAATTATTAAGGCCAGTAAAAATGTATTCCACACATTTGAGTTACTTCTTGTATTCACTGCAACAGAACAGATAATGCACGTTAGCTGGTAATTTTCTCAACCTTGGATTTTCTTACAAAAAAAACTAAATATCACATTATGTTATTCAGTACACTGAGTTCATGTAGAAGAATGGCTTCTGTATTGTGTCATCTACAGCTTCCCACCCTAACCCAGTTCATGCCTGGGTTGCACAAAGGGGAAAATGGCAGAAGAATGCAATTTAAGAAAGATTGATTTGGTGGGCTATCACCCTGTAAATTGTCATAAAATACTAAGGTAAGCTTTCTTTTCTATATTATTTTCAAGAAGTTGCCCTTTTTAAGTAGATTGGGATCTTAAGGTAAATGCCAAGTTGGTTAGATTCCAAGATGCTATATCAGTCAGTACAAACCAGGTTATGTTGTGGTAACTAACAATTCCAAAACCTCAGTAGCTTACAATGACCATGTTTATATCTTGCCCACTCTACATTTCCATTGCAAGTTGGCATCATAGTTTCTGAGAAACCTGGGTGTGGGAAGTACCATCACCACCTATGACTTCACAATTCCTGAGACAGGGAAAAAGAGTCATGGACAGTCATGTGCTGCTTCTAAAAGCTGGAAGCAAAATTCACCACTCCCACTGATGGCCACACTGCTTTCAAGGAAACAGAGAATCTCAGAATTTTACCACATGCCCAGAGCAAGAGATCCAGTATTTGTAAACAGTCCTAATCACAATCATGGAGGCCACTGATTGAAAAATCTGCTACTGATCTAATACCATTTTTAGAGAGGTAGAAGAAACACTGTACAACATTATGTACCTATAGTGTTTATAAAATATGCTTTAGGGCTGTGTATTAGAAATAAGCATGGTTTATATCTTCAAAGGGAAGTTAAGTATATAATTGTATGAAGCCAGATAATGCTGTCTAATTAAAGAGAAAATATCTTCTATTATAAAGATCAAAGCCACATAACAAGCAAGGAAAAACATTGACTTTAGCACCAGACTTGAGCTTTCCTGTGCTTCCTCCTCCTTAGTAGCCTCTTTAGGTCTGTAAACAGGCAACAATATCTTTACCGTTGGCTTATTGTGAGGACTAATATATGCCAAACATAAAGTGCCTGCTACATAGTAGGCACTTGATTAATGATAATAATTATCAGAACACTTTAATCTACAAAGTATTATGCTTCAACATAGTATACATGTAGCTAGGTATTTAGTGAATGAGTGTGACCATATATGACAAGTTTTTATTCCTAGCAAATGTAAATTTGAGTCTACATCTGATGTCATTTAAATATGTATATGAATATATTAATTCAATACTATTATATTTTTTCAAATGATTAAAATTATCTCTTTATCACCACACAAAGGATACTCACATTTTTGTTGGGTTTGTTATTTTGTAGTGTTTGTTGTTAGTTATCATCTAGATTTTTCTCTAAAACATTCAGAAACCTCAAATATTAGGTTCACTTGATGAGATGTGGTCATTTTAATAAGCACAAGTATAGAACCAGAAAATACAAAATGTCTGAATGAATGAATGAATGAATCATTAAAAAAATGAATTTTTTCTGAAATAGGACACAACTCTGTATTATTTTGTCAGCCTGAATGGAAGATATTTAGTAAAGCAGGAACAATATGTTAGCTAACACGCTTTGACTCATTTAATCCTCAGACAGGGCTGCTCTTTTACACATTCTACAGGTGTGGACATTGAGGCTCAGACAAATTAAATAGCTTGTCCATAGTTGCCCAAAGATTAAGAGTAGAGCCAAGATTAAAGCCACACAGGGTGGCCCGAAAGCCCAAGCCCAGGCACCATAGCCCAGCCACTCACTCATTCAACTGTTCATTCATTTATTTTCATTTTCTTTTTCTCTCTAGTAAAATTTTTGTGTTTCACAATTCCAAATGTATCTTGGAATATGTAATTCCAAGAGAATCCTCTTGATAAACTTATTGACAAGTTTGGCCAAGTGACACTCATAGGATAGGCAGTCATTAGTAGTTTCAACTGCCTTCCTGTACTAAGGTGAACATAAAAAGGAGCAGAATGGACCATCCATTCCCCAGAGAGGCTGGAAGCCACCACCATGGACTTGAAATTGCTTTTTACATGCATCAATTGAAATGGCCTCTGCATAGCAATTAGATTTAATGAATGGAAGCTGCTGATAACTAAAACAGGCTGCCAGACCTTCTGTTGGTTAGTTTTAGAGGAAATAGATTGTACAACCTATTTGGCCCCAATTCCTGTCCTTCTAAAATTGCTTTTTCTTAATGGATTTTTCTTTTCTTTCTGAATTAGAAAATTAGAATGAACTAAAGATTGTTTACTTGATAGCATCAAACAAACACTGTCATTATAAAACTAGATATATGATTATCAGACAACCTATTAAATATAGATACAGGTATAAACATGCTACATTTTTGTGTGTGTGTGTGTATATATATATATATATATATATATATATATATATATGTTTGGTATCTTCTTATATGTTTTCATCTAGCTGTACATATGACTTGGGACTTCTCATCACAGTTTAAACCAGCAGTCCCCAACCTTTGTGGCACCAGGGACTGGTTTTATGGAAGACAGTTTTTCCATGGACCAGGCTGGGGATGGTTTCGGGATGAAACTGTTCCACCTCAGATCATCGGGCATTAGTTAGATTCTCATAAGGAGCATGCAACCTAGATGCTTCACTTATGTAGTTCACAATAGGGTTTGCACTCCTATGAGAATCTAATGCTGCCCCTGATCTGAGAGGAGACGGAGCTCACATGGAAATGCTCACTTGCCTGCCACTCACCTGTGGAGCCTGGTTCCTGACAGGCCATGGACTGGTACCGATCTGACAGTTGGAGACCCTTGGCTTAAACCATAGTTGGGCTGTAGTTTTATCCATATTCCAGTGGATACCTATTTTTTCTTATTTTAGAAAAAATGATTAGAAGTAAAGAATTCATATATACAACATTTGGGGTGTTTTTTGATAACTGAGCTGCCTACCAGTTTGTCTGCAGAATCTGTGATTCTGGGAAGGTGCCTAAACTTCAATTAAAAGAAATTTAATGTTACAAGAAAGCAAACCTGTTGCTATCATTTTTTTCTGAGGTCACATATTTTCAAAATGAGATCTAAAAAGATTAAATGGTCCTTTAAGATGCCTTGTATTTGCATCTATTTCAAATTATTTCTTTTTTATTTGATTTTTTAAAATTTTGTGGCTACATAGTAGGTATATAGATTTATGGGGTACATGAAGTATTTTGATACAGGCATGCAATGCATAATAATCACATCATGGAGAATGAGGTATCCATCCCCTCAAACATTTATCCTTTTTGTTACAAATAATCCAATTACATTAAGTTATTATTGCAACAAAATGCTAAACTGACTGCACTAAGCTGAGCAAAATATTTCCTTTTAAAAATAATGGTAACAGAGTCTTTAAACTTTAAAACCCTTTTTGTTTTTCTAATAAGAAAATAAGAATGAGATTTTTTTTAGTACAGTACATGAAAATATGTAATTTTAAACCAAACACAGTAGTTCTATATGAAAATATATGAAATATTGNAAGTCCAAAGGCATATCTCAGGTGCTTCGTTCACTTGAATATGCTCGATGACCAGATAATCTGCATGTAAACCCTTAAGTTCAGCATAACTCTCTGCATATTTAAGCATGTACAGCAAAAATTCAAGCCACCGATCCTGTATCCAGCTCCACTGTTTGGCCTGGGCACATTTACCAACTCCACCATTGCAATGTTGGAATGGTACACGCTGCTTCTGTAAAGTGACATCTTTCAGGTCACGTAGTGGCTTTTCATACATGCATATCCTTGATGGCCTGGGCAGTTTCACGAGTGTTCTTAAATGAACACGATTTGAATCTCTTGATTTGCATGACTTTGTGGGGTTTTCTATGTCAAGTGAATAGTGAATCATTTTCAAAGATCACCTCAGGCTACTTAGAGGAAGAGGTAGAGCAGTGGCTCCCCAGTTTCTGATATTACTGACAATATCCTAGTGAATCCGTTTAGGTTCTTATTTTATGCATTGGTAACAGAATTTCTGTAGAGTAAATTCCCAGAAAGAGAATTCCTGAGTCAAGTGACAGGCATATTTATAATTGCATTTAGCTTTGATAAATTTCCCTAGAATGTGGTTGTAGCATTGTATATATCCTCAGAGTAGGAGAGAAACCGTTCTCTACACATTGTATATTTTTAATGTTTTGCCTAAAAAACAGAAATAAATAATTTTCTCAATACTACAAACTGTCATTTTATTTTAGACTGTTGGATATTTGAGAATTTTTCATAAGTGTCCAATATTTGTGTTATTTTAGTGAGAGGTTGTTGCTTGAACACTATTGGGGATTTGGTTGGAGTTCTTCAACATGTCAATGTGCTTACGTGGCATATATGTATGTACAGAGAGAGACAAAGAGAGAAATTAAATACGCCAACATAAGCAAGGCATACTTCCTGACTCAAGCTTACATAGGCTAGAAACAAAATAAGTTTCTAGAAACTAAAGATATTGTATTATGTCAGTTTACAGGAGTAAAAAAAGGCTCATAAAGAGGGAAAGCTTTTTGAATATTCCCATGAAATAAATTGAATTACAATTACAACATAGCCATTGAAAATTAAAAGTTTTATTTAAAAACTATTAATTTAATACCCAGTTATTAAACAGTCAATTAATTAAAATAATTAAACTCTGAGTTCGTGTGTAAACCTATTATGTACATTCCCCCAACACTTCATTGATTGTGATCAGCTTATCTCCTTTGGTTGCTGCTTTGAAGGAGTTCTTGAGGACTCAATGAGTGAGACTACAGATGCATTAGCAGCCCTGAATAAGTGAGGAGAGGGCCGGGAGAAGTTCTGTCATTCATGATGAGCCTGCTATCTTGGGGAAATGTGAATAAGCATTGAGATACTACAAAACTGGATCCGAGTCTTTTTTTTTCTTTCTTTCTTTCTTTTTTTTTTTTTGACAGAGTATCTCTCTCTGTCGCCAGACTGGAGTACAGTGGTGGCGCCATCTCAGCTCACCACAAGCTCCACCTCCCAGGTTCAAGAGATTCTCCTGCCTCAGCCTCCTGAATAGCTGGGACTACAGGCACGCACCACCACGCCCAGCTAATTTTTTGTATTTTCAGTAAAGATGGGTTTCACCATGTTGACCAGGATGGTCTTGATCTCCTGACCTTGTGATCCACCCGCCTTGGCCTCCCAAAGTGCAGGGATTACAGGCATGAGCCACTGCGCCCAGCCCCTGAGTCCTTCTTTGAAACAATCAGGGGTTTTAAAATCATGTCATCCCAAATATCAGATTAATTGTTAATAAAATTACTACTGTGGATTAGCTGTAGGATTGTTCCCTAATATATCAATTGGGGGTGTAACCTTGCATTGGTTTCCTGTATTTTGGGTAGCTCAATTCGTCAGGTTTATATGGAGTAATTTGGGATAGAGGTGGTGAGGAAGGTCACCATAGATACCTGAATTAACTAGATTTATTCTGGAGAAGAATCTAAATTATTGCATGATCTTCCACTAGAGGTTGATAGTAGGGTACAAAGATATAGGAGTAAAATTCTGTGCCTCTAGCTTCTAGGTTAGTGTTGCATCCATTAATGTGATCACATGGAACTTCCCAAGTAGGCTGAGTGGGAAAAAATCCTGCTGTTGGATATTTTAATGCAGGATAGTAAACTAAAAACATGAACTCATATCCGATAATCTATAATCTGGATTCTGCAAAAGCTAAGAGACACTCAAAGATAGACAGGGCTGAATTAATTTTTAACATGATTTTATAGACTTTTTTCCTCCACTGGTTTTTGGTGGCTGATGGACTTATACTGTACTGTACTGTGTTGCCTATGTCAGGCTGTACTCCTAACAAAAAAGGCATTCTGAATATAAAGTAGAAAACTGTAAAAATTTGAGGTGATGGATATCCCAATTACCCTGACGTGATCATTACACATTGTATACATGTACCAACATATCATATGTACCCCAAAAAGATGTACAACTATGACATGTCAATTTTTTTAAAAAGCTACATAAAAAACTATAAAAATAAAGGTACTGCTATCGAAAAAAGAAAAGATTGGACTAGTTCTGTATTGGAAGATTTACATGAAGCTGGCTGAAAACTTTTCAGTGAATTAAATTTAATGCGATTTTGTTGTTATAATGCAGATTAATTTAACAAAGATTAGGTAATGATCTGTCACCATAGACTGTCTTAGATTAGTAAAATTATGCTGTTGATTTGAACTACTCATTTTGCATAATTTTAAAGTAGATAAATCATCACTAGTATAATTGATGGGATTTCCCTTGCATATGATTTTATAACTATGTTCAAAGACTTTTTTACTTTCTAAAATATTTCAACTTACTTATGTTTATTTTTTATTATATCTTATAGACAAGTGGCTACCAAAACATCATTCTTAGGACATCTGAATTAGATTCAGTTGGGGTGCTTGTTAAATATTAAGATTTACTGAATCAGAAATTGGGGACTGACTGGAGTTCTAGAACGTGCACTTTTAACAAGCACCCTTTGAGATTTTTGTACAGAGTGTCACAGACATTGCAAATAATACATATTATTTAATCTTAGGAAAATACTTTTTTGTGACATTGGAATTGGGCTTATTTCTAATATTTAAATCATTTAACTGCTGTGCAATTCAGTTGAAATATCATCAGAGTTACAGAATCTTCAAAAACCAAATCTCTATTATTTGATGTCAATAAAATGTTTAAGGTAAAAGACAAAATTATCTCCTTTAACACTGCTTTAAATGCAAGTGACAAGGAATTTCACGTGACCTCTAGGACCTGAGGGCATGCTCCAAGCTATAGTCAGTAAGAAGAGTCAGTCTTCAGTTGTACACCACAAGAAATGAATTCTGCTCACAACCTAAATGAGCTTGGAAGTAGATCCTTCCCTAGTTGAGGCCCCAGATAAGAATGCAGCCCAGCCAGTCACTTAACTGCAGCCTTGAAAGACTCTGAGTAGAGAATCCAGATAAACTATGCCTGGGCTCTTGATCCAAGGAAACTGTGAGATAATAAATGTGTGTTGTTTTAAGCTACTAAATTGGAGGTAAGCTGTTTTGCAGCTGTTTTGTATTAGAAAGACTAATACAAAAACCAAGGAATAGAGTTCAGGTCAACAGTGATCGCTTATCTAAGGCAGTAGTTCTTAAAATTTGGTAGCATAAAACCCAACCAAGCTATGCACTTAAAATGCTGATTATTAGACCATGACCCCTCACCCCATCCCACTGAAAGTCAAATTCAGGTGAGTCTAACCAGATCCCAGGAATTTTTACAAGCACCATAGGTAATTTTGGTGTACTGTTTAACATTGCTCTTTGAGAAACACTGAACTAGGGCTGCAGCTGGTGACACAGAGGCGAGGCTCTAAAGCGGTGGAGTTCAAACATATTTTAAAAATAGAATTGAAACAATTTGTGCACAATTATTTGTGAAAGATAAGGGTGAAAAAGAATCATGGATCACTGGGCAATGGAATGTCTGATAAGGTCAGATAAGGTCATAAAATGCAAAGAAATGCAAGGGGAACTGCAGATTTGTTGGGGTAAAGTTGGGGAGGATATATTAAATTTGAGGCCCAAATAGGAATACAAGTGGAGAGGTAGAACACAATTTAGAATTCAGGACTAGAGCAGAGAAATGGCTGGTGCTAGAGATGCAGATTAAGAGTCACCAGGGTTTAGGTTGAAACATGACTTGGAAGTAGGTGAGATTGCCCAGGGAGAGAGTCAGAGGAAAAAGAGAAAAGGTTGCAGAACATAGCGCAAGAAAGTCCCATACTTAAGGGGTGGATAGAGGAAGAACCACAAAAAAGAAGTGAAGGTATTTAATGGTTAATAGTCTCAAATGATGATGAAAATTCAGATGGAATAAAAGCTAGACAGGTGATTCAAACAGGCAATTAGGTGATTTCAAGAGCAGGTGCAATGAATGGTGGGGCTTTAAATTAGATTAAAGCAGGACAACAAACGGACAGTGAGAAAGCAGAGGCAGGAAAGTATTGTGCAAACTTTAGCAAGCATCAGAATCACTGGGAGGGCTTGTTAAAACAGACTGTTGTGCCCCACTCCTGAGTGTCTGATTCAGTAGACCTGGGTGGGGACCAAGAATTTGCATTTCTAACAAGTTCATGGCTGTATTAGCTTTCTCTAGCTGCTGTAACAAATTATCGCAAACTCAGTAGCTTAAAACAACACAAATTTATTACCTAATGGTTATGGAGGTCATGGGAGGCAGGTGGTTCTCCAAAGGCCAGAGAACCTAGAGTCCTGATTTCTGAGGGGAGGAGAAGAAGGGCGTCCTAACTCTAGAAGAGAGAGAGTGAATTCACCTTTTTTCTGCCTTTTTGTTTTATTCGAGCCCTCAGTGTATTGGATGGTGCCTGCCCACAATGAGGGCAAATTTTCCCCACTCAGTCCCCAGACCCACCAGTCTCCTCCAGAAACACATTCACAGACACACCTAGAAATAATGCCTTACCAGCAATCGAGTTATCCCTTAATGCAGTCAAGCTGGCACCTAAAGTTAACCATCACAAAGAATAAAGTTAGAGCAGCAGCCACAGTAGTTTCTATGAAGGTTAGACATGTGTAAGAAGAATACAATTTTTTTTCTTCTTTGTCTCAGGGAAAGTAGAGGAGAATCAAATAGGAAGAGGTGAGGACAGAGGTCTCAATCAACTCTCCCCTTGCTACCTAATCCCAGCTGGAAGAAACAAATGGTTTTTCATTTTAACCCTTTTCCAAAACTTGGCAAAAAGAGTCTGATCTTTGCCTCTTGAAACTTCTTTTGGCTGTATATTTACCACCTCTCAGTAGAAGAAAAGGTGAGGGAGATGAGATTTTTCCAGGGGAAACTTTTTTCATTATCCCCCTTAAGATGATTAGAAACAACCATATCCAAAGGGAAAATACACTGTTGAAAATGGTCTTTAGTTACTAAGCACCTGTGTTAAGCATTCTGCGCATATTATCTTATCCAAACCTCATAACTGCTTTGTGAGGTTGGTGTTGATTGCAAACATGACTTTTTCATTCTATTTTACAGACTTTACAAAGGAGGAATACAAATACCACTAAATAGAAAACAAATTCCATTATTTTCTCTTTGAACAAGGCTTCAGGTCATTATTTAAGTTTAAAAGCAAATCAATTAAAAGAAAAATATTTTGTTAACCATAGAAATATAATATGTGCCAAAAGTCATACAGGTACTGGAATGACTGAAGAAATTTTTTGACTCCCTGTGTTAATTGAGATAGTTAAGAGAATAAAAAATGATATTAAATGGTTTTCCTTTAACATGGTTGTTAGTTATGATTTCAGATTTTACCAGCACGAAACATATTAACTTGTGTTCATTTAATGCTTACAGATATTAATTAACCACCTTATTTGTATAATATGCAACTATTTCTTTGATCCAAATCAATTGTCAAATTGTTTTTGACAATTTCCTCATCATATGAGGGTAACACTAAATTTTTATTTCAGGACATATTGCATCTAAAGTCTTAACATCATTTTCAAAGTCCATCTTGGGGATGACCAAGGACATCCTGGAAGTTTTTAATTTGTTTTGTTCTAAAGACCAGTATTTGCTTGAATATGAGAAAGAGAGAAAAATCAGATGTGTTATTTAATATCTTTTCTTCCAGGCTGTTTCCCCTGGAATATGTCTAAGATCAGGCCCCCAAAGATAAGACGTTCTACTAAAGTTCCCTAGGCTGGTAAGAGTTGTTTTCTCGAAGCTCTTGCTTGCCACTCAACTCTGACAGTTTTATGAGACACATATAAAAATAAAGCAGAAGATTGTCATAGCAATGATTAGCAAGCCTCATTTTTGGCTTCTCTAGCTAATATCTAGCTCTTAAACCATTCTTTGCAGCAGAAATAATTATACTTATTTACCAGTTCTGAATGATTGAAAATGATTTGCTCAATGTTAAGAACGTAAAATGAACTTTGTCCCTTTTATGTCTGAAAGAACAGAGACTCCCAGTACACAGCTACTTACCCAAAATGAGTTCATTTGTGCAAGAATGTTCATTTAATTAAAGATAATTTATTTGATGCATAGTACATTATGCAGGGGAGGCTAAGAGAATCTAAGAGTAAAAAAGCAAACTGCTTCTCTCTTCTACCTTCAGATAGAGGTAAAACTTAAATTTTAGAGAAACAGTAACCTGCACTAAATCTTACCAAGTGAGTTTTATTTCCAGCTGACAGTTATGTTTCTTCTGTGGCACAGTAGGTGTGAGCACATAAATCTTCTATCAAGGAGCCAAAGTCTACTTTAAACAATGACAGTAAATTCTACACTCGTGAATAGGGCTTAAACACATGAACTATATAAATCTGATAAAACGTATGCACATACACATACATACCTGATCACACATATATACATACCATAATAATTGAATACTATCAAATTTTTATAATTCCTTCCTATTACACCACATCCCACCCAGCAGCACCCAGTCCTACTTCCCAGGTATTTAACTATTGTAGCTGTTTCTTCTTGTAGTTACCATCATATTTCTAAATAATATGTCTTTCTTGCTATTTCTTTTTTTTTTTAATTTTAGACATCATCTACAGTACTAACGTCTTATGATAGATGAAGACTTAGATTTTTTTACACTAGCTCATCTTCCATCTCCTAACCTCCCAATACAGTGATATTACTATGTATATATATTTTTGAATTGATCAGCACTGCTTACAGTATTGCTATAAATATTGTTCACATAGTACTATACTACGCTAACATCATTTCTCTTCCTACACAGCCTTTTGCTTTTCCTGGAGTTTCTAATTACTCTTCTTTGTTTCTTGCCTTGGTTTTTCATGGCCACATCAGTCTTATCTTCAAAGTCATATTAGAGGTTCCACCAAGAGCACCTTTTCCTGTTCTTGATCCGTCCATATTTCAGCTCCAATTATGGTTGTTCCTCTCTGGTCTCTGCTGCACAACTGCTATCTCTAGGACTTTTCTTCACCATCTCTTGCATTGTATCCAGGAATCATGACTCTTTTACCTTTCTCTTCCCCTTCTATGGTTTATTCCCTTTTTCCCCTAGAGCACATCATCAGAAAGGAGATAAATTTCCAGGACTCCTTCCATGGCTGCAAATCTCTTTATTTCACCCTGACAACTGATGATTTTGGCTCTACACTGTATTATATGGTAAGAATCTTTGTTCCTAATAATATTTAAGAGCATCTCCATTGTCTTTTAAGCACCTGCTATGGCTGAGGAGTCTGATGTCATCTGATTCTCCTTCTGTTTTGGTAACCTGATTCTCCAGTTCTTCCCCCAGAAGTGTCTCATATGTTTTGTCCAGAGATTCTGGAATTTCACAGGGATGTCACTTGCTGTGAACTCTCTCCTCATTCATTGTTCTGGACACCTGGTGGGACCTTTCAATTTTGAGGTTCATATCCTTTAGCTCTGGAATATTTTTCTATATTATTTATTTGCTAATTTCTTTCTCTATTTTTCTCAAATTTATATTATTTAGATGTTGGAACCTCCTGGACTAATTATTTATGCCTCTTACATTACCTTTTGCATTTGACATATTTTTATCTTTTTATTTTGAGAGACTTCCTTGACTTTGTCCTCCAAAATTTCTATTTTAAAAAATTTGGAAAACACAGATGGTTATGTTTAATTTCTAAAAGATTTTTTGTTCCTTTTATGAATATGGTATCTTCTCAAATCTCTCTGAGCATAAAAATTAGAGGATTTTGGCCAGGCACAGTGGCTCACGCCTGTAATCCCAGCACTTTGGGAGGCTGAGGCGGGCGGATCATGAGGTCAGGAGATCGAGACCATCCTGGCTAACATGGTGAGACCTCGTCTCTACTAAAAATACAAAAATACAAAAAATTAGCCAGCCAGCCATGGCGGCGGGCAGCTGTAGTCCCAGCTACTCTGGAGGCTGAGGCAGAACGGCGTGAACCCGGGAGGCGGAGCTTGCAGTGAGCCGAGATCGCACCACTGCCCGCTAGCTGGGCGGCAGAGCGAGACTCCGTCTCAAACACACACACACACACACACACACACACACACACACACACACACACACAAAACAAACAAACAAAAAATTGGAGGATTTTTTTCTTAATTACATTTTTATTCTCTTTTTTGTTTCCTACAGGATAATATTTCATTTTTTGTTGTAATATTGGAGGCTTCCTTTGGTTGTCTATATATATTTAGGAATAATACAATTGAAAATGAATTGGGAGTTCTGTGTATGTATGTTGAATGTGTTGTGTGGAGGGTTTTTGTTTGAGATGTTTGAGTGCAGAGTTGACTGATTCATTGAAAGCACAGAATTCCAGATTTGGTTTCTTTTTCCATTCGTGAGTGTTCAGTTTTTTCTTCAGAAGAAATCTTGCCTGGGATGAGTGGATGAACAGGTCCTGGGCATCCTCTAATTGGAAGTGGAGTAGGGAAGATAGGGTTCCACATCTTCTGTATTCTAAAGAATCCTCTGACTTGTTATAATAGTATAACTACTCCCCATACAATTTCTGTTCTGGAAATTTGTTCACATTCCTTGTCCTCTGATAGTCCTTCTACTGTTTGCCCAGTTATTGCTTTCTACAGTGTAATTCCTTTCCTAGCATTTAAATAATTATGTAAGGCTCTGGAAGGAGGGAGATGCAAAATGGAAGCCAGCTTCTACTGTGAAAGAGTCAAATACTTAATTACGTCTCTGGATTTTATCCTCTATAGAAAAAAATATATAAAATAACAGGCTAAAATATAGCTGAATGTTTTAAGAGTTCTGATTTTGGAGTTGGGACAGCATAGGTTTGAGTATTGGTTCTACTGCTTTGGAAGTTGCCAAAACTCACCAAAGTTCAGTTGCTCATTTGTAAATAGGGTATACCTATGATAACTACCTCATAGGGTTATAATGGCAATGAAATGGAATAATGCTTGCAAAGAGTTTAGTATTGTGGTTGGCACATAGTAAACACTTGTAAGTATTCACTGTTATTAGTTATTATTAAAGTGGCCATATCCTTACCTTGGCATTGCAAGAAACAAAGAACAAATAAAATGCTGTCTATATACTTAGATATACCATGAGTAAGTCTGTAAATGAAAAATATTTAGTTATCTAACCCAAAATCAAAATTAGATTTATGAGTGAAATTTTATGTAACATGAATGAACAGATACATGTTATTTTTGATGTCAATATTTGAAAAAAATTTCTGCCCTTCATATTTAAATAATGAGTAATACATATTTTTATGTGTAGCCTCATTGCTGTATTTTAAGAATACCATTTACCACCTAATGATTTATCTAGCATAAGACAAATTAGTCTTTTGTTTGTTAAATTGGTCCACACATTTTAAATTGATTTATAATATAAATGATGCAAAAATAATTTATCATATCAAGATTTAAGGAAAGAAATACGGTCCATTTTTTATTGTTCTGATATCAGCAAATCCAGGGGAAAGCTGCGTGTCAAAATTGAAAAATGTTTCCTGTTGATTATATAAACTCAGTTACTTTAGCTTTTCCCCATAGACTATATTTTTTTTTCCATTTGTTGCAGCATGTTTTAATAATTATGCCCTGCAGTGGGGAAGAAACATTGCATTAAAAGTTGAGAAACTTGAGTTCCAGTTCACCTCTGTTGTAGATTACTAGTGCATCCCTTCTAGTCCCTGAAATGTGCAAAGCAGTGAGGCAGTGATGTTTCTTTCAAATTCACTACAGCCTTCTTAAGCTGTTACACAGATACTTACACCATTCCTACCTGTATAAAGAAAGTGGAGTAATTCAGGTTGTGCAAAGCAATGTTTTTATGTTGCCAGCATGGAATATTGACTGAATTTACCTTGTGCAGCCTAACTGTCAGGTCTGTAAAAGCCACTGTGCTCCTATGTGACCTCCTCAAATCAGTGTGAGGATGGTCTCTAACTCCTGGACTCAAGCAGTCTTCCACCCTTGGACTGCCAAAGAGCTGGGATTACAGGTGTGAGCCACTGCTCCCAGTCGAGACATATAGATTTAAAAAGTAAACATTTGGGGGTCTGTGTGCTTCAATTTTGCTACACAAGTGCTAAAACTTTACTTTCCAATGCCTTTTTTACACATCTCTGCCCTATGTGTGTTCAGTCTAAATGAAGATGATGAAGCCATGTTCTGTTTTAGAACATGGCGTTTATTTAGTGGGAATTTTGGATCTTCAGAAGAATTTGGATAGTTAATTGAATTCTTCTTGAACCTGCAGTCAGTATCTTATTTATGCTTGTCAGAATATAAATGGGGCTCAGAACATTTCTTACTATACTTTGGAGGATTTTTACTTTCTTCAGTAATTTTTCATTAATTGTCACTGTACATTAATGATGATACAATAAGAGCTTAATGCTACATGATAAATGGAAACTAGTGTTATTTCCGAAAGAAAACCTGTTATGAATTTTATACTGGCATCTTTTTAGTGTTACTAAGTAGTCCATCACATTTTGTGGTCACATATACAGATTTTTTTCTTCCAGAAACATTTCATAACTGTAAACCAATATGTACTGGAAACCTAATGCAAAGATTAAGATGACAAATATTGTAATTAGATGCACAAACAGCAGTAAAGCCCTGACTAATATAGTATTTAAAGCCACATTTGTATTTTTGTTTGTGCATTAATCTTTGAGTTACAGGACATCCTGTTATACAAATGCAGTAGTTTTGATCTATCATTGCTTTATTTTTGGAAACAACGTGATTGCTCTTTGGAGTTGAATGTGGTGCTTAATGGATATAGATTTTAAAGTATATATCTAAATAAACATGCTTATGACATTTTGTAGTAAAGGGAATAACCTTTATATTGTCAAATCTATCCATATTTTCCTTCATGGCTAAATGAGTTGAATCAGATGTTTTTCCTTGCCCCACACAGTGTTATTCTTTTACAATTTAAGAAAACATTTAAAATGGGCTTTTCTTCCTAAATGCAAAAGATCTGATAATGCTTAGCCTTTGTTTCTACATACAGCTTCCATGTAGATGGAGCAGATTCCTGCCAGGTACTTACTTCAGTGTGGAGGCTGAGTGTCAACTTCACTACACAAAAGCTTACTATGATTCTGCTGGAAAAAAGAAAACAAAACAGAATTATTTTATCTAGTCTGATAATTGCTCATGTATTATGCCTGTTTGGCCCCTGTACTTACTTAAATTTATGATTTCTGCTCCATAGTATGAGCTTTGTTTGTTAGAATACTTTTCTCACTCCCAAATTATATAAATTATAGTTTTCTGTCTGATAGTATTTTATGCTTAAGGTTTACATTTAAAAATTAATTCATTAAGAATTTACCTTTGACCTAGTTGTGAGGTGGAAAGCTTTATATAGCTAATTGTTTCCAACATTGTTGGTGTATTAGTCCGTTCTCACATTGCTATGAAGAGCTACCTGAAACTGGGTAGTTTGTAAAGAAAAGAGGTTTAATTGACTCACAGTTCTACAGGCTGTATAAGAGGCGTGGCTGGGGAGGCCTCAGGAAACTTACAATCATGGCAGGAGGCAAAGAGGAAGCAAGCACATCTTCACATGGTGACGAGAAAGACAGAGAGAGAAGAGGGAAGTGCTACGTGATTTCAAACAACCAGATCCCATGAGAACTCTATCACGAGAACAGCAAGGGGGAAGTTCACCCCCATGATTCAGTCACCTCCCACCAGGCCTCTCTTTCAACCCATGGGGATTACAATTCGACATGAGATTTGGGTGGGGACACAGAGCCAAACCATATCAGTTGGTTGAATAATTCATATTCTCACCATGAATTTAAAATGCTGTCTTTACGATATGCTAAATGATTCCATACAATTATATCTAGCCTTTTTAATAGGCAGCATTGTTTTTTTTTTCACCCCTGTTAACACTGTAATTATTGTAGGCTTAGATGTTTTACCATATTTATTTTATATAAGGCCAGTTTTTTTCTCTTTCTTGAAACTTCCTTGCCTATTTTTGTGCAACCGTATTTTAGGTTTACTTGAGGATGACTTTTCAAGCCTTTTTCCCCTTCTCCATCTATATCACTGCTCCCAAATTTTATGTTTTTTAAAATGAAAAATTGAAATTTTAATGAGTTGATAGATTAATCTTTGAAGAACTTACATCTTCCAGTTTTGAGCAGTTGTAAATAAAGCATTGACATGTCCTTCATTGTAAACAGACAACATTACTAGCAAGATGAACACTCAAAGGCATCCAGGTGCAAAGTGCAGTGTGTGCAGGGGTAGGAGAGAGCCCAGCTTAGTCGGGGCTGCTGGGGAGAGGCTCTGCAAAGAGATTGCACATGGGCAGAGGCTTACAGGTGGGTAGGAACATACACAGGTAGTAGAAGATCCATGTAGAACTCTTGAACTCTTTTGTTGAGTCATAGTTTTCCAATACATCACCTTAGTAAATACAAAAATGGACATTACTGTTTGACTACTCTGTAAGAGAGACAGGGAAATACCCTTTGAGAACCTAAGTTGAAAGTCTGTAAGATCATTGTTGGAAATGGAATGGATAAAATCCTATCAAATGTTCATTTTTTAAAGACATATTTTTGTCTAATTGACCTTACAGTAAGACTTTGGGGATTTTAGTTTACTCATAATATACGTGTAAAGTAATTACTCATGTTCAACCTCAACAAAGCAAATGTGATATAAAAATGCTAGACAGCAGATTGAAGATTTACGGTCGTTTTATTTAGAAGCTTTGTCAGCATATTGAAGGCAGTGCAGAGCATACAGCTGCCCCTGGAGGGTCCTAAGACAGACACAATCAGCAGACTTGAAAAATAAATTAATTGCATTAGGAATAGAGGAAAAGAATTCCCAAAAAACTCTGAAACAGCAAGAAATCACAGTCCAAAGACTGCCATCCAACCATAAATGTATTACTTGAACATTTTTCACGTAGTCTGGCTGTGTTTTAATTTTCTAGATCACTAAGTTTTCTTCAGTAGAGGGTTAAGCTTACTATAGGTTGTCAATTTAAGTTCTACCTTTTGGGATTAAGAAAATGCGTCAGAAGGCAAGTGTCACTCTTTAATTGATGTCCTGCAAGACTAAAGCAATGGAACCATTTTTTTTTTTAATGGCTTCTCATTTCACTGATGTCACCTCAAATGCATAACACAGTTGGTGGAGTACATTTTTACTATTTTTTAAATTCGTGGATGAGAGAAATACTCAAAGTTCAATCTTTCCATATTTGTATTCAAAGTTTATAGAAATAATATAAGGCAAAAAGTATGTTCCCACGTAGAGGCAGCTCGAATTGAATACAATGAAAGTCAAAGAGATAGAAAAACCTCATAGACCACTAATAAAAAATAGAATGGATGGAATTTGGGGGCAGCAATTTGGAAAGAGAGGAAAATTTACCTGTTCTGTTTTGGTTGTTTAACATTGTAAAAAATCTTTAAAGGAATACAAGCATGGGAAATGATGAAGGGGAAAAATTGCAATATATACTCTATTGCCATTTCTGACTGAGGGCTGAAAGGCTTTATAGTCACACACCAAGTTTGGTAGGAGACAAAAGCTTGCATTAAGAAATAAAATAAAATAAAAAATTTATGCAGTTGATCTTATTCTGTTCCTTGACTCTTTATTCTCATGGTGGTGGATTACACGTTGATTTTTAACATCATTGCAATCCCTGTAAAACTTAGTCACTGGAGGTAGTTAATTCAGAGTTAATCTCTCTGTCAAGACCCTTGTAACATAGGATCTCCTCTACTACTCCTCTGCACCAAGATGGTGTCAAGGTACAGAAGGAAGCTTGTGTACCCTTTCAGCATTGGTGCAGCTTGGTGGGGAGACATCTGATGTCCCTCTCTTCCTGGTGCTGGCATTTGAGTCCCTGCTGGCCTTTATGGAAATGTCACTCAGCCTGCCTGAACATGGGGCATCCTGAGTCATGGCTGTTTAGGACTGGTTTTTTGGAATGCCTTGTGAGACGCTTGACTGCTGAAGCTAATCTTTAGATACTGTGTAGCCTGCTGGTCCTTTTGTCAGGCCACTAGGGGTCCACTTAAAAAAAATTACTGTGGTAAATATATGTAACATAAAATTTACGATTTTTTGTGTACATATTTTTCTGTGTACAATTCAATGTCATTAAATACAGTCAAATGTTATGTAACTATCACCACTGTTCATTTCCAGAATTTTATCATCATCCTAAACAGAAACTCTGTAAATATTAAGCAATAACTCCTCATTTTCCTTTCCTCTCAGCTCTTGTTAGCCTCTATTCTACTTCTCCAGATACCCTCTATAAGTGGAATCATATCCTATCTTTCCTTTTGTGTCTGTTCATTTTACTTAGCATAATGTCTTCGAAACTCATCCGTATAGCATGTATCAATTTCATTCCTTTTTATGATGGAATATTATTACATTGTATGTATTTATCATATTTTATTTGTTCATCTGCCAGTGGAGCCAGGTTATTTTCATATTTTGGCTCTTGTGAATATTGCTGCTGTGAATATAGGTGCACAATTATCTGCTTGAGTCCCTACTTTCAATTCTTTTGGGCATATACATATAACTGGAACTGCTGGAGAGGGGCTCACTTTTTATCTATCAACTTTTTGCACCCTTTGGAGACCTAAGAACTTGTGACTGCTTACTCCATACTTGACTGAAGCGGGCAGGATGCTGTGAGGCTGCCCTCAAATCTGCTGGTACGGACGTTTTCCACAGTCTTCTCTCATGTTGAATATGGGTATTTAAATATTGCCAAGCTGTTCTGTGGCCAAATGAAAAACTTCCCCTGTTCTGTTATTTTCCCTAACCTCTCTGGTTTGAGGTTTCTGCCCTGAGAGGGATGAACTGAGACACGTCTGACCGCTTGACCCTCACATCCTCTCTTCTTTGTCTAGTACACAGGACTTTCTACGTCTCCTTCTTGTCAAGAATTTTTCCTGCATCATATTCTCTTACTTTCTATGTTAAGGCATGTAGAAAAGCATGTCCATATCTCCAAACTTTGCTTTTACTGTTCAAGGGGACTAGGAATTTAGAAGGCCTCTTATTTTCAACGAAGTCAGGCTTTCAAAACTGTTACCTTACTGTGAACATTAAAAAAATTTAGCTTGAGCCTCAAAGCTGAGCTCCAACTTATTTCTTTCTGAATGATACCTACCAGCTTCTGAAGTAATAGTTTCATCAATTCAGTAAGTGGGGAACTGCAGGGAAGAAAAAAATATATCAAAGTAATATGTCAAAATTACCATCCCCATTGCATTAGCAATATCACTTATTTGGCCAGTTTCTGGTCACTTCTCTTTTTTTGCTTTCATTCTATATCCCACTACTTCAGCTCTGATTTTGGTGAAACCACACTGCTGTGGAGGATTAGTGGGATCACATGTGGCTTGATGGGTTCTGGAGAGAGATTTTTCAGTGTCCTTCTATTAGCATATGCATATGTAGGGTCTCTTTTCAGATATGATGAGTATTGTCCTGTCAGAACACATCATGGCTAAAGCTTTGATCTGTGTCTTAAAATAGTATGATAAAGGTAAAGGATGATAACTTGGCTGCATGGTAAAAAAAGAACTGCAAAAGTTCAGACTACTATTCTGTGTGATTATTGATTTCTGATGGCTTTGCTGTGACCTTAACTGAGCTATTAGAGTCTAAGCCAGGTTTGGAATAAAATGAAAGTGCTTGTAGCTTATGCAGGGGCTCTTCTAGTTTGATTGAAATAGTGATTGGGAAGATAGTGGGAGCCCTTACTGTGCTTGGACTCCTAGTGGCTAAAATACATCATCTCCTTGCAGGGAAACAAGGAGTTATCCTATGCAGCATTTCCAGTGTCTTCAGCTTGGAGAGTAAGGCGGAAAAAGCTGTTAACAGTCAGTGCAAAGAGAAAAAGCTAATGGAGAAATCAGCAGCCTACTTTTTTCCACTGGTGTTGACCTGAAAATACTAACTGCCAGCCCCTCTCACCCCTTTATTGTGTAATATATTGCGTTTATTGGTTTACTTTCAAAGGAGAACCCTTGTCTAAACCTGAGAAGTGGGTTAGCCAGGGTCCTCTTCTCCATCTCTTCATTATGGCTAATTTCAGAAGCTCAGAGCATCACATGAAATCTTCCCTTTAATCCTCTCTTTTTCTCTTTTACCCCTGTTTGATCCAGGATTGTTCATTGAAGTTTTCAATGATAGAACAATTCCTCATGCAAATAGTATTTTATATTTAGGACAAACCTTATAGAGATGTTGAATGACAGTTTCACACATACAAAAATGCTCATGGAAAAAAGACCAGAATGATGAAGTTAAATAGCTGTGAATCCTTACACCTTTTCACTCTGTTTCCTTTTAATCCTAACACTTTGGGGGGCTGAGACGGGAGGACTGCTTGAGACCAGAAGTTTGGGACCAGCCTAGGCAACATGATGAGACCCCATTGCTACAAAAAATTAAAAAAAAAAAAAAAAAAAAAAAAAAAAAAAAGCCAGGCATGGTGGCATGCACCTGTAGTCCCAGCTACTCAAGAGGCTGAGGCAAGAGGATCCCTTGAGCCCAGTAGTTTGAGGCTACAGTAAGCTGTGATTGTGCCACTGTACTCCAGCCTGGGTGACAGAGCGAGACCCTGTTTTGTTTGTTTAAAACAAACAAAAACCACCAGATACAACCTTATCTGTTCTTTTTCTGCAAATGGTATAATCTGGCCCATTCTTTCAGAGTGGTGTGCTCAGTACATGTCACTGTGCAAGTAGAAATGCTGGTCAGTACCAAGCCTTCTAAATTTCATGAATTCCCAGCCCAAGTTTACCTTTTTAAAGGTTCTTCGCTGTGAGTCTGCAGAATGGCTGTGAACATAGATTCACTGAGGGTGATTTGGCCCATCATTTAATCCAGTAGTTCTCACACCTGAATGGTCATCAGAAGCACCTGGGGAGCCATAAAACATTTTAAAGACCCAAAGAATCAAAATTTCCATTAATCTGTATCAATAACTTATGTTTTTAAAGATTCTGATGATCAGCTTAATCCATTTGCCTTCTTTAAAGAAGATACTTGTCTAAGACAGATAATTTCTAAACCACAAGACTGCATATGAAATACTTACAAAGCTTTTAAAAATACAGATTGGAGCCTCAATCTTTGAACATTAGAAACAGCTCATTGAGATTAGGTTCTAGGCAATTACAATTATTTAAAAAACCAAGTAGGTGATTCTAGTTTATAACTCAATCCCAGGTGAAACATTGATCTAAATGATTCTTTACAGATAAGAACAAAGGTTGGTTATAAAGATGCCCCAAAAAGTTGTCTTGACTTAAAATGTTTATATGCTTATTATAAGATGCTGATAACTAGTGACAGAATGACTGGAATTTGAAGAGCTCAGAGAATAATTTTAGAAAGTTATGGAACAAACAGGGCCTGGAGTTTATCACTAATAGGAAAGGAGAGCTTACAAAATGAAGGAAACATTGAATATTGAATAAACAGTAATGTCTATCTTTTCCTTAAAGCTTTGTGATCAGGCTTCTTTTAGTTACAAGTAACAAACTCAACTCTAACAAACAAAAAAGAGGATTTTTTTTTTTTTTTTTCTGTAAAGAGAAAAGACCACCAAAAGTGAGGCTTCAGGTATAGCTACGATCCAGAAACTCAAAAAAAAAACAAAAAAAAAAAAAAAATGGCAGAGCTCTCTCTCCTTGTCTTTCAGCTGTTTTCTCTTTGTGTTGGCTTTATTCTTAGGCAAGCTTTCTCCAAATGGCAAGGAAAAAGATGGCTACTGATAGTCCCAAGCTTCTTCCCTTAAGCAAATCAAAAGAAATGGGTTCCTATCTTTTGCATAGTCCAAATCTCAGGGAAAGCTTTGATTGGCCTTGCCTGAATCACCTGCTCATCCCTGAACTTGTCACAATGGCCTGGAGAAGGAAGATTCTGAGTAGTCAGCCTGGGTGACACTCACCCCCGCCCCCAGCATACCCACCAGGACCACTGAAGGGAGAAAAGAGTGGCTCCTCAAAGGGGGAATGGGGAAAAAAATGCTAGGCAGAGAAAAACAACAGCTGTTGTCTAAGAAACACATTGAATGATTTTGCTTTGTGTGCCGAAAATTCTAGTGTTGATTAAACTTTGTAATCCGTGGGGAGTCACACACTAGGCACTTCTGGGTCAAGGAGAATAAGCTTCTTATCTGGCTGTGTGTTTCTCGTGGCCCATTGGGAAGGATATGTGACTGAAATGGAAACTAAATTTTACTGCATTTAATATTACCAAACTGAATTGATGAAGTAAACAAATGTTTGGACAGATACTAAAAAAGGCATTTTATAAACCTTTCCAAGATAAGTGGGCTGACCTAAGTGGTAAAGTAATAAGGATTATGCTATCCCAATATATTTGTATGCAAATATGTTCCTGTACTGAGAATACGTCCTTGAATTCAAGCCGTCCACAGCTTTCCAAAACCTGTTTAGTGATGCTTATAAGGAAAGAAATAATGAGGAAATGTTAAGGTAAAAAATGTGTAATTCAAAATTCATTAAAATAATCTCTAAAGTACTTCCTTCACAGATATTAAAAGCAAATAATTAAATGAATCATTTTTTACTACATCCAGTGATGCTCTCCTGTGTCACTATTACGAAGTCAAGGTCAAAAAATAATTTAGTACTTTGTTCTCTGTTGGATGAGGTGCCCTTCAAGAATGTTTTGTGGTGGATCTTGATTGGTATTTAGCAATATATGTTATAACTAAAGTTAGGCTTCTAGATACAGATGAACAATAATTTGCCCTTTAGCTATCAATAATTAGTATCATTTAAAGGAGTTCATTGTTGCCACTTCAAATTATGGAAGACTTTTCTCAGCTTCACAAATGCAAACTGTCTTTGCTATTGTCAAGATTTCACCATTTATTCTGAGGTTATTGAATGACATTCTGAACCTTGGCCACTCTACTGTCTCTTTATACACAGACACTTAGCAGTAACACTTTAGAATTAGTTGTGTGACAGATACTATTCTAAGCCCTTTACATGTGTATTTTGTTTAATTCTCATAACAGCCAGATGAGATAGAAGCTTTAGTTTCCTGATTTTGCATAAGAAGCAGCTGAGTTTTAGTTTAAGTGGTTTGCCCAGGGTCACATGGCTAATAAGTCCTTGCTCTGGGATTTTAGCCCAGTCTGGCTGCAAAGCCCAGATCCTTGATCCTCGGGCACTTTCCTGTCCTCTTCTCTTCCTAACTTTATAAAATTCCATGACTTTATTAATTTTTTTTAAAAAGTTTAAAGTTGTTAAATTAAGTGAAGGGGACACAACGATACAAATTATAATTATGTGTATTGCCCAATCTGATTGTCTTTCATATTAAATTGGAATGGATATTTTAAAAGAATAGATGTTGATTCTTATTTTGCCTGTAATTTTACACATGCACACTCAGACATTTCTAGATGTTTCTAAACGACACAAGACTGTTCTCTGAACTTTTCTCATCTCCACTTATATGCTAATGTGTTCAAAGAGATACAGAATAATTTCAACATAATATTTGTCTACAAATGCTTTACCTTCTAGTGGGGGAGATGAGGCAGGAACAAAAATATCTACTAGAAGGTACAGTATGTGGTACGCTTCAAAGCGATACTAAAGTACTAATATCCATCCAAACTAGGGGATATCAAAGGTAGGTGATCCTGATTCTGGCTCAAGCAATGAGGGTATGCTGAATGTAGAAGTCATTGAAAGGATTGGCAGGTTGTTAGGAGATATTTAGGGCAGGGGTCAGAGGTGGACAGGGTGCTGGGGAAATGGGGACCCTTGCTCCTTTCCCCAGCTGTCACTACTTGCCCTGAGATGATTCCGTGGGACCAGGAAACTCAGCAACCTGTCTGGTGGGGGCCTTCCAGGTCTTATGACTTCTGTCCCTGGTTCTGTGGGTAGCCTTGACAGATTAATGCCTTTCCTTGCCCTCAGCCAATACCACATTAACTGGAAGGCATTGATTAGGCATCCTTATTCTTTGATTTGTTTAACCACCCCCTCTTCCAGTTGTAGGTAGCCTGGGTGGTGGTGGGGATCTGTGTCTGTAGCAGAGACTGGGCCAAGCAGTTAGAATGGGATAGCATGTTCCTTACTGCCATCACATTGTGTCACCCCGCCAACTCTCTTCTATGCAGGAGCCACCAAGGCTCTCCTAGAATTTTGGTCCATGTCAAAAGGGTCCTAAGAAATTTGTTCCCCCTTGGAGGAGACTTCCTCTGGTCTAGGAGTGTCCTCAACAAGGCTGTTGCTAGGGTGGTCCACTTTCAGGGCTAACAGCTGGTTCTGATATATTTAAGGCCTGTCAGTTCCAGCTTGGACCAAATTCCCTGGGATTTTCCTGGTGCAAACTAAAATAACATCTTTCTCACAGATTCATTAGTAATGTCCTTTGTGCAAAGCCTATGTCAACTAGTTACAGATTTTGCTAATTGTGTAATCATCCAGCCTATAGGTTTCTCTTTTTTTTTTTTTCTTTCTTTCTTTCTTTCTTTTTTTTTTTTTGAGACGGAGCCTCACTCTGTCTCCCAGGCTGGAGTTCAGTGGTGCGATCTTGACTCACTGCAACCTTCACCTCTAGGCTCAAGCAGTTCTCGTGCCTCAGCCTCCCGAATAGTTGGGGTTACAGGCATGCACCACCAGCAACCTACAGTTTTCTATCTTGTCTTTAAGATATGTCATGCCAAATATTAATCATGGATTTTACAGCTTGCCCTAGATGAATTAATATGATTATGTGAATGAGCTGCCTTGAAAAGTAGGAGGTTTCTCATTATGGAGGAGTTCAAACATAAGTTGGGTCACAAACTTGTGGAAATTTAAGCAATCGATGGATGGATTTGGGGCCTAAATTATCCTAAAGGACCTGTCCAGTCCTGAAATTTTACAGTTCTATGTATTTTTTCATAGTGCTTCTATGCTGACTTCAGATGATCAAATTTTCCTCTTCTTGAATTCATGAAAAATATGAAAGTTCAAGGAGTCACTGATGAAACTCCAAATAAAGCTAGAGAAGAAAGGTTTAAAAATTCTCCAACACTTCCTGCAGGTAGGAAAAAGAATGTTCAGATATGCAAGAAAATGCTACTTGGTGTACTAATTTTTTTCAGGCACAAATAACAAATATATTCCTTTTTATTATGATTAAAGATTTCTCCGGTGTAAATAAAATAATTTCCCTTTTTTAAATTCTCACAATTTACTCATTGGAGACTAGTCCCTGCGATTGCTGTCGAACTGTCCATTTTATAGTTTGTAGGCTTTTCTTTCTTCCTTTTGGTGGAAATCAGGCCAGGCTGTGCTTGTCTTCTGTCTTGTCTACCTCTTCCACTTTCCGTGCTTTCTCAAAGGTCAGTGTCAGCAGTTCTGCTGCTCATTTGCAAGTTCTGCAGTTACCTCAAGATGTGATTTATCGAGGTCGGGATACTTGAACTCACTTAGAGCAGCCATGTACTCCCTTTCATTATCCTTCACCTCCCTCAAATGTCAATTCCCTCTTAGCAAGACTCGTTCCTGTTTCTTCAATCTATATCCCTTCCTCACAACAAAAACTGAGGCAGAAGAGGAATGAAAGGTTTTACCTGCAGCTACTGTTTGGGAACATTAGAATGTCTTTGCAGCCCCACCTCCAGCCTCCTTTGTTCTTTGGGCACTAGCTCTAATTTAGTAGGCTCTTATTGTTGACCCCCATAAGTTTTAGATGCCTTGGTTCACTGTGGTCTTTCCTCTTACTGAGGTTTCTGACTCGTTTATGTCTGTCAGATGCTTTCCCTTCATTGTCTGTCCTTCTCTCCTTATTTTGTACTTATCCTTTAAAATACAGGCTCACCGGGGGGCTTGCCCTTGCAGCTCCTTTGGAACCTCCTTCCTTTCTTCCTTGTCAGGTTCACTGGAATCATCTAGTCTTAGAAAGTGTATCATGCCTGCCTTTATTCTGACATTTCTTCTATCTTTAAAAGCCTATCTGTAAAGCCTGATCTACATGTTTGGTCTACATGTCTGACTGTGTTCTTTGTTCCCCAGTCCCCCGGGACCCTAAGGTGCTGGGGCCCTGTATTGCCTTTCTATGCTGCCCTAACAACATGCCACAGACTAGGTGGCTTAACGAATAGAAATTTATTTTCTACAGTTCTGGAGGGTGGAAGTTCTAGATCCGGGTGTCAGCAGGATTGGTTTCTTTAGAGGCCTCTCCTTGGCTAGGAGATCACCATCTTCTCCTTGTGTCTTCACATGATCCCTCTCTGTCACTGATTTCCTCTTATGAGGACACCCGTCATATTGGATTAGAGCCTACACTAAAGAGCTCATTTTAACTAAATTATCTCCTTAAAGATGCTAGCTCCAAGTACAGTCACTGGGGGGCTAGGACTTCAACATATTAGTTTTAGGGAGATCACAATTCAGTCCATAACAGGCCCCTTTCCTCTTTAGCAGCTGATAGCAAAAGTCAGAGTTAGAGTCACAGTCACATTTGTGGAGTGGTTTTGTTGTTTGTTTAGCCTCTTTATCTTTTTTTT
>NW_016812353.1:958080-973515 GCF_001698545.2 Rhinopithecus bieti | reverse complement strand
TGTTGGAGAGGATGTGGAGAAATAGGAACACTTTTACACTGTTGGTGGGATTGTAAACTAGTTCAACCATTATGGAAAACAGTATGGCAATTCCTCAAGGATCTAGAACTAGATGTACCATATGACCCAGCCATCCCACTACTGGGTATATACCCAAAGGATTATAAATTAGTCTACTACAAAGACACATGCACACGTATGTTTATAGCCTCTTTGTCTTTTAGAGAAGAATTATCAGCAAGTCATTATGATTGTCTGTGCTGATCTGCTCTTGCTAGGCTCAGCCCAATGTTCCAAGACAGAATTCACTGGACCCTCCTCTGCCTGCCTCTCCAAAAAGCAGCCTGAGTACATACCTTCCATGTCTTTGCCCAACAACTTCTATCAAAATCCTACTCATCCAAAAAGCTCAACTCAGATACCGCCTACTGTTTTCCTGGTCTGTGCTGTCATAGTACTCTGTCTATATAAGAACGTTTGTGTTTATTTAATGTTTCTATTACACTAATGTCATTTATCTAGACCTTCTTGCTCATATAAGATAGTGAGCGCCTTTAGAAACATTTTGTTATCATGTTTATCTTTAATTGCCCTAAAGCACTAAATACTTGGTTTGGACCCAGAAACTGCTCAGGAAATACTGAATTGGTTTGAATCTTCTCATAGATTCAGAATAGCAATCAAAGCAATAAGCACTTAAATTGCATTTTATAGTTTCACATATTCTTAGAAGTACTCCATGACAAATCATTGATATGGTTAATATAATCACCGAGTTACTTTAATAGTTACTTTTAATGATTACTTTAATAGTTACTTAAAGTATTTACCATAATTAAACTGTGTATTTTTTTAGTATATTTTTCATGGTGATCTCACACAAAGAACTATTTATTCCTAGCACTAATTTCACATTTATTTATGGTGAAGTATCCTTTTATTCATGATCCTAGATCCTTATTTTAAAATGTAGTTCCTTGGTGAAGAGAGGCTATGATTTGTAAATATTTCCATCCCTGGCACTGTGTAGTAAACAGAGGTAATTCAGTGTGGGTCACAGAGGGTTGCTGTCATATCAGGTGTGCAGGGCTGCCATCTGACCATGGCCGCAAAAGTAGTTTCTTGGGAAATAGGCCATTTGAAAGAATTGTTGAGTCTAGCAAATAGGCAGCTTTCCTTTTAGGGTATCTCTCAGCCTTTTCCCTCCTTCTACCTCATCCACAGAGTGGATGTTGAACATTCATTCATTCTTCTTTCATATAAAAATATTTAATAAGCACCATTTGTAATGAATCTCATATTCAAAATAAATAGGATGTATTAAAACAGAGTAAGGAGCCGGGCGCGGTGGCTCAAGCCTGTAATCCCAGCACTTTGGGAGGCCGAGACGGGCGGATCACGAGGTCAGGAGATCGAGACCATCCTGGCTAACACGGTGAAACCTCGTCTCTACTAAAATACAAAACTAGCCGGGCGAGGTGGCAGGCGCCTGTAGTCCCAGCTACTCGGGAGGCTGAGGCAGGAGAATGGCGTAAATCCAGGAAGCGGAGCTTGCAGTGAGCTGAGATCTGGCCACTGCACTCCAGCCCGGGCACAGAACGAGACTCCGCCTCAAAAAAAAAAAAAAAAAAAAAACAGAGTAAGGTGGCAGTAGGAGGTGTGAGGGGTGAGAAGGCAAGGCTACTCACCTTGTTTGGTTGTGCAAGTTTACATTAAACAAGGGCATTCAGCCATAGGGGTGATGAGACTGACACCAGACTGATAAAGTCTCACCATGCCATGCACCATTGCATAAACATGTGTTAGCCCAGAGGAAGGGAAGAAAAGGAGGGTTTTTCCTAATTAGCATAAAGACACTTCTGCATTCATCAAGCTCTGCATTGAAGGACAGGATTCACCCACAGGAGGCACTTTTTTTGGTAACTTAAGTAAGGACACCCTGTGGACTAGCAGCAGCTATGGGAATTAAGGAGAGATAGATCTACTACACATTGCACAGTTGAGGGGCCAAATGTGTTTTAAATCTTAAAACACATTTAAGAAGCTGTTGCAGAAACCCAGAAAGAAATCATGGTGCCTAGAACAAGGTAATGGCCGTGGAGATAGAATTGATGAATCTGCTGATGGGTTGGATACAACATCTGTGGGAAAGAGAGAGGACCCCAAGACTCTGGCGTGAGCATTTGATAACCATTGTTATAATTTACTAAGATGGGGAAGACTCAGGGTGAGGGCCAGAATGGTGAGGGAGAACTTGAAGAGTTTTGTTTTGAGGAGTCTCACTATAGATACTAACCGGGGATTTTATATTTTATACGTACTTGGAGCCCCATAAAGCAGCCATGAGAAGGTTCATCCTTACGTATGCCCAAAACCTAAAAGAAACAAAAGAACTAGGGCTGGGAGTTCCAACAAGTCATTCAGCATCTATGGGCCTTTTGCTAAAGGAATTAGACACTCATTACTTACAAAGTCTTTTCCTATCATAACATAATACTATTAACTTCTATTTCCTTTTGCTCATTTTTTATGATGCACTCTCAGGGGGAGAGGGTGGCATTAACAACTAATGGTAAACTAAAATGCAGATTCTCCAAGCTAAAAACCAAAATCAACAACACACACAAAGAGGCCTCAAACTGCTACCTAACCTATTTTTTTGCAATAGTACTGGCTCAAAGACAGACCCTTGGAAGACTTGTGGATCTATTTTCATGCCTTTATTGTCTGTACATGTCATCTCTTTCACCATGACTTTGGATCTTGGGGACATTTGTGGATTACAGGGCTTCCTGTTAATAGCAGTCTCCCAGATAACCATCAGCCTCCAATTTGACTTTACAAAATTGGAATGAAAGTCTTTCTTCCATAAGCCAATTTCGTGAAACAAAACACAATGCCTCAATTCTTGACTCAAAGCCGAAAAGCTATAATAGTCCCATAAATGATTAAAACAGCAGCTGGTAATGTCTTGGAAACAGATTGATCAGTTGGAATGCCTTAAAATCTGTCTAGATTCTGCATGCCTTTGAGCAACATGAACTAATTCTGAGACTGAGTAAGAATGGGTGTTTAGAACTCAAAGATGTCAAGATAATTATAAAAATTCTGGCAGGCACTGAAGAATCTCTCTAGGGCAACTGCTGGCATATTTTAACACACCCCAAGGTGGGTTATAAATTTTGGAAGAGTTTTGGCATATGGAAACTCATGGATGACTCTTGTTTAACTGGCCAGGATGCTGTAAGTCAAATTTCCTAGTATTGTCATTTAGCCCTAGAAATGGGTTTTAAATGCCTACCACATAACTGCCATGAGGATGTAGTGGTGAATAAGACAGAGTTCCTACCCTCACTGAGCTTTTGTCATGGTGGGAGGAAACAGACAATAGCCTAATAAATAAAGAACATATAGAAATTCTCATAGCAATAGCCTAATAAATAAAGAACATATAGAAATTCTCATAGCAATAAAGCTGAAATGGTGAGATACTACTTTAAACTGAAATATTAAGAAAGTCCTCTCCAAATAGGTGACATTTGACCAGCAACTTCAGTGGTGAGAAGGATGGAACCAACAATGTAAATACTTGAGTGAAAATTCTGTCTATGTAAAGGCTGTAGGGGGAGCATGGGCTTGCCATAGTTGAAGAACAGTGAGAAGGAGATGAGGCTGAAGCCTGGTGAGGGAGGAGAGGAGTGGTAGGAAATATGATGAGAAGGGTTGGCAGAATCCAGACTAAGTGTTGCTTTCTAGAGCATAAGGATTGAGTTTAACTCTGTGAGAAATCAATGGAGGTTTCAAACCGAGTTTTACATAAGAATAGGATCTTCAAATTAATACTTTAAGAAATACTTCCCAGATACAATGGGGGTACAGGGATTGGGTAAATACACCTGTTCCAAATGGGAGACATTGGCCAAAACAAAGGGGCTACAGGCCCTATGCAAGTCTGAAATCCAATAGGGCAGTCATTAATCCTTAAAGTTCCAAAATGACCTCATTTGACTCCATGTCTCACACCCAGGGCACACTGATGCAAGAGTGAACTCTGATGGCCTCGGGAAGCTCCACCCCTATGGCTTTGCAGGGTACAGCCCCCATCCTGTACCCTTGCAGGGTACAGCCCATGAAATGCTACTTTCATGGGCTGGCATTGAGTGTCTGCAGCTTTTCCAGGTGCATGGTGCAAGCTTTCAGTGGAGGTCTGGAGGATGGTGGCCCTCTTCTCATAGATGTACTATGCAGTGCCCCAGTGGGGACTCTGTTTTGGGGGCTCACACACCACATTTCCCTTTCACACAGCCCTAGCAGAGTTCTCCATGAGGGCCTCGCCCCTGTAGCAAACTTCTGTCTGGACATCCAGGCATTTCCATACGTCCTCTGAAATCTAGGTGGAGGTTCCCAAACCTCATTTCTTGACTTCTGTGTTCCTACAGGCTCAACACCTCATGGCCTGGCCCACAAAACCATTTTTTCCTCCTAGGCCTCCAAGCCTGTGATGAGAGGGGCTGGAGGAAACCATTTTTCCTTCCCAGGCTTTCAGGCCTGTGATAGGAGGGGCTGCTGCAAAGGTCTCTGACATGCCCTGGAGACATATTTCCCACTGTCTTGGTGATTAACATTTGGCTCTTCATTACTTAGGCAAATTTTTTGCAGCCAGCTTGAATTTCTCTTCAGAAAATGGGTTTTTCTTTTCAACTGCATCATCAGGCTGCAAATTTTCCAAACTTTTATGCTCTGCTTCCTCTTGAATGCTTTGCCACTTAGAAATTTCTTCTGCCAGATACCCTAAATCATCTCTCTCAAGTTCAAAGTTCCACAGATCTCTAGGACAGGGGCAAAATGCTGCCAGTCTCTTTGTATAGCAAGAGTGACCTTTACTCCAGTTCCCAACAAGTTCCTCATCTCCATCTGAGATCACCTTAGCCTAGACTCTATTGTCCATAATATTATCAGCATTTTGGTCAAAGCTATTCAACAAGTCTCTAGGAAGTTCCAAACTTTCCCACATCTTCTTTTCTTGTCTTCTTCTGAGGCTTCCAAACTGTTCCAACCTTTGCCTGTTACAAAGTTCCAAAGTTTCTTCCACATTTTCAGGTATCTTTACATCAGGTATCTTTACTACCTGGTACCAACTTACTGTATTAGTTCATTCTTACACTGCTAATAAAGACATACCCAAGATTGGGTAATTTATAGAGAAAAACAGTGTGGTGTCCTGAAAGCCAGAGGAAGGGAGCATCAAGATGATAAGAAGAGGACTGATAATTGGCCAGTATATTTGACAAGACAAAGGTCATGACTATATTTGACAATAGTACTTTCTGTTAAGAGGTGGTAACAAAAGTTCTGAAGTGATGCATGGATTATAGACAAATCTTTGAAGTGTTCCTGTAGAGGACTGGAGGTTAATCAGAGATAATTTGCAGGGTGAGTTTTTATCCCAGTTTTGCTTTTAAGGTGGCAGTTATAGCATAATTCTATGCTGTTGAGAATGATATGGGGGAAAATTGAGATGCAGAGAAGGAGAGCAGGGATATTTTCAAGAGCAAAGTCCTTGAGGAAATTGAGAGAAGATGGAACTCGGGGCACAAAGAGAGGGCTGGCACTGATCACAGGAGAGATTGTTCTTCCATTGAAACATTAGGGAAATCAGAATATAATGGGACCAGATGAAATGGGTTTGTAAGTATGTGATAAGTGAATGATGTAGAGCTCACAAAATTGCTTCCATTTTCAGTAAAATATGAAGCAAAGGTCATCAGCTGCAAAAAAGGAAAGCAGAGAAAGTGGTATTAAAAGTTTAAGGAGAGAGAGAGATGGCAAGTTTTCCAGGAAGGTGGGATAGGATTACTGAGCAGTACTCAAGACATCATCAAGAGAATAAAATAGACACAAGAGAAGTCAAAAGACCAAATTCTAAGACTCCTCCACTTTCAGAGAATGCAGAAGAGTATCCAGTAAAGTCGGAGAAAACCAAGAGAGTGTGTTGTCCTGAAAGCCAGGGGAAAGGGGTGTCCAGATGACAAGTAAGAAGAAGGAGGACTGAGGCCCCCTGTGGTGGCTCATGTCTGTAATCACAGCACTTTGGGAGGCTGAGGTGAGCAGATCACTTGAGGTCAGGAGTTTGAGACCAGCCTGGCCAACATGGTGAAACCCCGTCTCTACTAAAAATACAAAACTTAGTCGGGCATGGTGAGGCACTGCTGTAATCCCAGCTACTTAGGAGGCTGACGCAGGACAGTCACTTGAACCCAGAAGGAGGTGGAGGTTGCAGTGAGCCGAAATCATGCCACTGCACTCCAGCCTGGGTGACAGAGTGAGACTTCAGCCTGGGTGACAGAGCGAGACTCCATCTTAAAAAAAAAAAAAGAAATTAGCCAAGCATGGGGTGGTGTGTGCCTATGATTCAAGCTACTCAGGAGGCTGAGGCAGGAGAATCACTTGAACCCAGGAAGCGGAGGCTGCAATGAGCCAAAATTGTGCCACTGCACTCTAGCCTGGGCAACAGAGTAAGACTCTGTCTCAAAAAGAAAAAAGAAGACTGATAATTTGCCATTGTATTTGACAAGACAAAGGTCATGTCTACACTTAAACAATAGCACTTTCTGTTAAGAGGTGGGGACAGAAGTTCTGAAGTGGATACAGAACATTAGTCTTAGTTTGTGCTCTTTGTTCCAAACAGGTGCCAGCACTGAATATCTCAGTAAAAAGACCATGGCACTCCAACAAGGGCATGGAGGAGGAGTGTAACCTCAGGCACATTATTCCATTTTCAGAATCTCATGTTCTTTATCTGTACAGTCCAGATGATATTTCCTACCAGGCAGGTGATTGTCCATATCAAATTAGACAACATACTTGACAGGATTTTTTTTCTTTTTCTTTAAGAAACTTGCCTTCAGTCCCCTTTCAGTTTGTCATTAGACAAACAGCTGTAGGAACCAGTTAATTTCTATAGGCACATGTATTAGAGGAATTAGATACTCATTACCTAATGTGCTTATGTGGCCTAAAGTGAGCAATGAAATTTTGATATCTGCGGTATCAAAAGGAAAGGAACATCATGGCGGTTCCTTGACCAAATCAGACACAGACAATAGGGCACTCAGGAGCTCAAATAGAAGTTGAGCCTGAAATTATTGGTGATGGAGAGCTAAAATAGTGTGACAATGGAAGTGGAGTCAGAAAGAAGCAACTAGGGAAGAAAGGAAAATGTGGAAGCAGAAAAGAAGGGCCAGGAGTGGTGGAAGGTAGTTGTGGACTGGATGAATGTCACATACACAGTTCAGTGTTTCTGTTTAGGGTTCTTTGACTTGTCTTCATTATTACCAACCGAGTGCCAAGCCCTAGACTTGGATCTCTGATTTACAAAGTCTACTTTGACAGAAGTAAGCTAAGAATGTGGGCCATGTGAGAGGCATAATATTGGGTGACTCTATACTCTCTCCAAAATGCGGAAAAGAAAATTGAATCAATGAAGGATTGGAATACTGCTGCTAAATCTTGTTTCTCCAGACTTTTTCGGTCCCAATCTCAACCCTTTCCTTCAATCAAAATGAATTCCTTCAGCCTAATTCAGGGCTGAATTTGCAGTTCACCCATATTAAATAAATACGAATAAGGAAATACTAATAATTTGAGGAATATGGACACAGATATATTTAGGTAAGCCTTGGTACAACTTAGTCTGTGAAATTTTTACCCGATAGCTGAATTCCCATTTCCTTTAGTTAAGGCATAGCAGAATCCAGTGAATATGAGTTAAAAAGAGTAAAGCCACTTGTGAAAGACATTTTTGTAGACTTACTGACCCTTTTAACCACCTCAAATCTTTGTTGGAAACAGAAGGGCTATGAATAAATAATCATAGTTCTCTTGGCTGAGTTTCTAGTGATCAGGCATTCAGTTTTGGCTGGCTACACACTGAGCAGTTCCTGGTTATCCAAGCATTGTTGTAAAATCCCCTTCAAAGGCACAATAGATGGGCCTTCATTATTTTTCAAAAGCCCAAGGATTGACTGCCGGGAATCACACTTCATCTCTTGTTCTCTTCATTCTAGGGCTTTCCTATTGAGAAACTTTCAGTTAGCCAAGGAAGATACACCACTCACCTTCCTTTTGGACCATTTATTTATTCAGTGTGTAACTGTCAACAGGAGACAGCATTACTGAAAAATGCAGAATCATGATGGGAAACACATTCTACTATTTGTGGTTTCACTCCTACCCTAAAGCTGCTCTTTTTCCACTATGCCCCTGTTCCCTGCCTTAGCTCAAGCAAAAGACTCACTCTCCAATTCCAAACAAAATTGATCATGGAATCCTATCAGTTCCATCTCTTTAGCATTTGCAGGATCTATTCCCTCTTCTTCGTCTTCTTTACCTCCATTCAGGATCTCAGAAGCCTTTCACTCTTGGTTCTTAACTGGCCTCTCTTCTTCCTCTTTAATTTTCCTTCACTGTTTTCTCTTTGCAGCTGAGGTGATCTTTCTAAAACTCAAAGCTATCATTCCCCTCTTCAGAATTCACACAACTGCTTCCAGTTGCCCCAGGATAAGGCCACATTCTGAAATTAACCTGCAAAGTACCCCCTTATCGGACTCCCACCTCACTTTCCACCTGCCTTTCTGGCCGCGTACCTTTCTACCTTCCTTTTGTGCTATGTGCAGACCACATTATACTCCCTTCAGTATAGCTTAATAAATGTTGAGTGAATGAATGAATGAATGAATGTCTGCTTCCAAGGGGAGAAGGGGGCTCCAGGCAGGAGAGTTTGCCCCTTCCTTTTAAAACAATTTAGCCCCATTTCCAGTTTTCCTGTGCCAGAGAATTAAAGACCTTTTTCCTCCTTATTTTGAAAGAAGTTTCCAATCAGTTGTGTCTTGGGGGTTTGCATTTATCTCTGTCTCTTTTACTGTTGGACCCAGAGGGTGATGGAAACCATTTTGGTCTAAATGTCAGCTGTCATGAATGGGAAGTCTGAGGGCACAGCTAGAACTGACTCTGGTGGAGTGATATTTTTCTGTGAAGATTGCTTTATGCAGGAAATTGTATTCAAATCACAAATCTCATTTAGAGAATTATTTTGCTGCCATCACCAGCCGCAGCAGCTGATAATGCCACAGTGGTCATTCTTTGTCCCAGTTAAACAAAGTGCTATCCTAATCCGTTAAAAATAGCATTGAGCTTAAAACCATTCAAGACAATTACCAGTTACCTAGTAATTATTCTAGAGTGAATTTTTCATTCTTACCAAGTGAGTAGGTGTGGTTTAGTATTCCTTAGTTTTCTCACATCTAATTATAAATAGATTTATTTCTTAAGCAGTATGTCTATTTTCTAAAAATAAGTCGATGAAGGCTGTATATCTCCTCTGAGCTCTGATGCAACATGAATAGAAAATTCACAACAATACTATTACTCTTAAATAATAGCAGAGTACTTTGATTCATTCAATAAGTATTTATTATCTGTCACATGCGAACGTAGTTGTAGGTGGTGAAGATAACGAACAATTCAGCTAACAGAACTTATTTCATTACTTCACAATTGTATAGGTGTTTGCAAAACACTTTTATATACCTGCCTACTTTTGATTTTCACAATAACCTCATGAGGTAAGGTGGGCAAGGATTATTACCATCCTCTTACAATTAAGACAACCTGGGTGCAGAATGTCCTGAAGACTTAAATCAGAATACATAACCCATAAATGGTAGATCTAGCATCAGAATCAGGATCTCCTGATGCTGGTGCCAGTGCTGTCTTCACTATCCTGTTCTTCCAGTGGCAATAATTCCTTGAGCCAGAAATTATATTGAGACATGTGGTACTTAGAAGTAAACCTATTTCTAAGTCTCATGTATTGTGCACTGGGAGTGAAGATAGTTAAAAACACTGCACCATGAGGAGACCCACTATTTTTCAATCAGTTTCCCTTTCTTTGTACCTCTGAGGACTTTTTGCATCTTCCTTTGACACCTGTCTTATGTCTTTTTTTTTTTTTATAACACTCTCTTTGTGTGCAGCTTACACCTTGAATGGCTTTCCAGGGAAGTTGCTGTTGCCTGTGTTCTCTCCAATATATGTCTTATTTGATAACTAAGCTAATGTATTTAATTATGTGCCTTTGGGTAAGATGACTAGATGTGGACTTTATTTATAATGTTTGGACAAAAGGTACTATTGATGTGAAAGAAATAAGACTTTTAACGTATTTATTTATATGTATATTTTATTTTATTAGTAACACATGTGAAGAGAAGAAGCAGAGGGGAGTTCCTTGTCCCCATTCAATGTGTCTCTTCCTGGTTCCTTTCATTTTCTCACCACTGTGTCTGGCCTATTTTATAAGGCACATCCTCTAGGTGTACCTTATATATAATGATGAATGTTAGTGTAGGATGGGCCATAGATCCAAGGAAGAAAGTAGCATTAGGAAATGTGTTTACATGAAGGGGAATTCAGAGGAAATCTTGCTCATGGGCTAGATCCACATTCCCTAAGGGCTGGAAAGAATTGTGAGATTTGAGCAGGCAGGTGGTGAATGTGGCAGTGCCATAATGTCAGGCCAAGATTTTCTGATTTGAGGGCAACATCACTTGCTGTGAAAAATCATCTAGAGTAGTGGTTCTCAAACTTAAGCAACAGAATCACCTATATGGAAGGCCTGTGAAAATAGATTGCTAGACACCACTGCCAAAGTTCCTGATCCAGTAAGTCAGTGCTGCTAGTTGGGGAACCTTGTTTTGAAAACTACTACAAAACAAGCTCTTGCTGTAGCTGTCAACTATGGAAGGTATATAACCTGATGGTTTGCATTAAGTTCTCTCTCTCTTTCTCTCTCTCCCCACTCCTCCTCCTCCTCCTCTCTACCTCCTCTTTCTTCCTTCTCCTCCCTCTCTCATCCCTCCTGTTCCCCGCAAGGATTCCTACACTCATTGGTTACCATCATTGGTTACTAACTCATTGGTTACCAGCTCTCAGAGCCTGAAATGTTCATTCATGCAGTCTCTCATCTAAATAGAGTCAGAGCAACAAGGGGGCTGCAGGGAGTAACCTCCGGGTTAAAAATAGCCCAGTGGCCAAGAGCATATTCGGGGTCAGACATGAATTGAGACTGTCAGTGCCATCTGCCTCCACAGATTTCCACCTTGTGCATCCTGCACTGGGAGAAAATGCTCTGTGAGTGGCTGTGGTTCGCTATAACACATGGGCAGATTGGATAGGTGTTCACCCTTGTTTCTCTTGTACTCTAAAAACAGTGGTAGAAACAACCTTTGAGTAAATGTCAAAAAGCTATGATTTGATACTAAAGAAGAGATAAAATACATTGGTATTACTTGTTTCTTGGTTATTTTTTAATAAATAAGCAATGCATTCATTTGCATATAATAAATAACATTTATGAACCCTTGAGAGCATTTTGCATGTATAATGCATTTATCCTCACAGCAACCCAATAAGGTTGGTATTATTATTATACTCTCTTTATAAGTGAAGAAACTGAAGCATAGAGAGTTGGAATAACTTGCTCTAGGTTACATGAGCTATAAGTGACAGGGGCTGGATTTAGACCAAGGCAGTCTGGTACCAAAGCCTAGGCTTGCTTTTAACCTATACTTTTAAACCATACTGCCTTGTTTTTATCCCTTTATCAGGTATTCTTCATACACCTCAGCAAAGTGGTCCCTGAGTTTTGAACCAAATAGACCACTGAGAAAATTACCCATAGTTAGCCAAACTTGAGGTTAAGGGCCCAGTTCTCCACAAGACTGTCCTCACTTCGGACACCGGCTCAAGTTGAGAGGTCTCCAAAGCTACCCTAACTTCAGACCAGCTGGCTACCAATTTGAGGGGTCTGTGGACTCCCTTAGCTTCAGTAATTCACTGGAACCACTCACAGAACTCAGGAAAGTGCTATTCTTGATTACAGTTTTATTATAGCAGAAGTATCAACATTAGAACCAGCCAAAGGAAGTGGCACATAGGCAAAGTCTAGTGGGGTTTCAAATGTGAAGCTTCTGTCATCCTCATTTGCACATTACCCTCCTGGTATCAAAGTGTGACAGTGCTCTGTGAGTATCAGCAACCAGGGCAGCTCACATGAGCCTCAGTGTCCAGAGTTTTTAGTAATGTTTCTTAATATAGGCATGCTGGATTGAGTCATTGAAAATGAACTCACTCTGTAGCCCCACTCTGTTCCGTGATGGCAGGGCCTGTATCATGTGGTACAAAGCTACAACCATCAAGTCATGTGGTTGGTCTTTCTGTTGTGGCCTGCCCCCATCTTGAGTCACCTCATTAGCATAAATTATTAGTTGTGGTCCAGGGTCCCACTATGAATAATAAGGCACTCCAGTCACTCGGGAAATTCCAAGGGTTTAAAGGTTACCTCCCAGGAACTTGGGACAAAGATCCACTAAATTCTTTGTTATGCTAAAGCACAGAGCAGGAAGGTGGTGGTAAAACAGAGTTACCTGTTCAGATATGAATTTTATGACATCTTTTAGGTCAGCAGCTCTATTCCTGTGCCAGGAAATAGTCTCACTGTTACAGAAAGGGGAAGAATTTTCTCCTGGCATTTCTGCAAATAATCAAGCGCTATGTCAGGCAAGGTAACACTGGGGAAGAAAGTGTTTAAATTAGGAGGAAGCTAGAGAGCTCTGCATGGTGGAGACTGCTGGTGAAAACAGCCCTGCAGTAATTTACAAGGAGCTCACACTCAGACAAACCAAATACAATGTGGTCCTTGCCACAGGGAGGGAGTGAGGATCTGCTGTGTGAATTGAAGGCCACAGAACTCTGCCTTGTGAAGCTTTTATACACCCAACATGTAAATTACAGTGCTTGTGAATTGGGGTTGGTTCACATGTAAATGAGAAAATGCTTGAGTTAAGCAAGTCTGCCTCTGAAAAGAATGGATATCTAAGAACTGAAGACTGTACTTGCAAATAATAGGGATGGAGACAGAGCTGTTCTAATTCCAAGGGACTTCTAAAATGAAAAATAATGAGAGGTGGGATGGGAGAAGGGGAGGGTAAAACATCAGAAGAAGCAATCTTCCATGAAAATCTGCCTGTGTGCCATTAGTGCTTGTCTTTCCAAATAAGAGCAAGCAAATGAGAAAAGAGCAAGGAGGTATAAATAAAGGGATGGGCTCAAAGGAAAGCATGCTATGCATGGATGGAGCTTTTTATTTTAAAGGACTTGCTGTTATTAAAATATGTGCATTACATACTGTGTTTATAACTCACTCAAAACATGGGATTTCCTATTACACTCAAGCTCTCTTTTCTCCGAAATTGAAGCCTCTCGAATCATACGAGTTTAATCAGGATTTCCAGTACAAAGGAAGAAGTGAAGGAATGCTTAACTTGGCCCAGGCATGCGTCTGAGTACCCTGGATGTTTGCAAGATTGACTGGTTTTGCCTTCTCAGTGGCAAGCTTCCTTTACTCACTAACCACAGGGCTGGGAGAGCTGGAGTTTTATGATATGGCCACGGCAGCTTTGAACTGTTGAGCCCCTTTCATCGGGTTTGATGCTGCTGATGTAAGCCACATAAACTGGCACACAATAACAATGTACAGGAAAGACTTTTTCCTTTTCCATTTAGTTATTTATAGACAGGGTCTCACTGTCTTGCCCAGCCTGAAGTGCAGTGGTGCAATCATGACTCACCGCTGCCTTGACCTCCTGGGATCAAACAATCCTCCCACCTCAGCCTCCCGAGTAGCTGGGACTACAAGCATGCACCACCACACCCAGCCACATTTTAAATTTTTTTTAGAGACAAGTTCTTACTATGTTGCCCAACCTGATCTTGAACTCCTGGGTTCTAGTGATCCTTCCGCCTTGGCCTCCTTGGCTGGGGTTATAGGCATAAGCCACTGTGCCTGGCCCCATTTTTTAAAAGAAAAAACAGGATGTATATCCAGATACAGCAACTAGCTATGATTTTAATGTGACACCCCTGGATGACAAGGGATTAAAAATGTCTGCGGATGCTGAGTGACAGTTTTACGTTATGGCACAGCAGCTTTTACTCTGAAATCAGCCTCAGATGGAGAGAAAGCAGCCACTGCTGTGCACCTCAGAAGCTCATCTTTGGTCTTTGAAGCTAAATTCCTCCTCTCCTCCCTGAGTTTTCCCAATTGTAGGTCTGTCTCCATCAGCTACAGGCAAAACCAGTGCTTTGCAGGATGGAGACTGTCTCCTTGAGAGGCAAGGGTCTCAATCCAGAAGGAAAGCTGTAAAGGAAGTGCCTATTTCAGACAGCCTGCTATGATATCAAGAAGCCAGTGGAGTGGAAAGAACTGGGACCTTTGCATCTGCGCAGGTCTAGATTTGCACCCTTGTTTTGTGCTTAATAGTCTGGAGCAAGTATTGCATATCTCTGAACCTCCCTTTACCTATCTGTAAAATTAGGGTAACCACAAGGTCTACCTTCCAAAGTTGTTTTGGGGATCAAATAAGTCAACATTTCTATAGTTCCTGAAACACAGCAGGTGCCCCCTCCCAAGAATATGTTGAATATTAAGTACATATATTTCTAATGCAAAATTGAAGCAAGCAGTTGATTATCATCAACCTTAAAAGTTGATGCCTAATTTATCTTAGTGACCTCCTGCTGCAAGGATCATGTGATCCAACTGAGAACATTTATTTGTTAATACACAAAGTGCCACTTGTCTCTCCTGCCCTGACGTCTGCCTGAGAAGAAGGCTGATTCTGTCAGTTTGTGGAGTGTGTGGAGCAGCCACTCCCATTGGATTGTGCCCACCCGGGCCACTATCTTCTGTGCCGAGGCCTGAGAAGCCTGACAGGGCACATTCCGTCCACTTGCTGAGGTGCGGAATGAATCCAAGAGTGTGTTTGCTGATCTACGAAAATGCCAGCCGGAGCCCTTTGAGTGGTCTGACTCTCCACCCTTTTCTTCCCCCTTGCAGGAAAGTGGACTTTTGAAAGGGTGGATTATGACCCATTTGGTCTGGGTTTGCCTCGTTTACTGTTGCAGCTTTTCTAAAAGCAGATGATTGTTCAGGCAACCTTGACATTTTTTTTTTTTTCCTGATCTCACATTTTAGTTTTCTGTCATTCCGTTCTGTGGCAGTTATTTTTAGCTAATAATGCCATCTAAAAAAAGTCTCAGAGTTTGCGGTAGGTTACTGTGTTTTATCAGCAGATGGCTTCTAGTAAACTTACACTTAAAAAGTAAACACATTGAAATGCTTCATATTCCTTCACAAGAATAACCATGTAGCATTTTAAATAGCAAGCACATGCATGCCAGTTCAGAAATATGCCAGGTTTTTCTTCTTCCCTTCCCCTTCCCTTCCCATTCCTTCCCCTTCCCTTCCCCTTCCCTTCCCCTTCCCTTCCCCTTTCGTCGTCTTGGCCTAGCGTCGAGAGATCGTTGAGCTCTGGA